>NW_021703782.1:90131409-90265484 GCF_005190385.1 Monodon monoceros | reverse complement strand
AGAGAGAGAGAGAGAGAGAGAGAGAGAGAGAGAGAGAGAGAGAGAGAGATTTGAAGATACTATACTGTTGGCTTTGGATATGAAGGAAGGGGCCACAAGCCAAGGAACATAGATGGCCTCTAGAACTGGAAAAGGGAGGGAAATGGATTCTCCCCAAGAGCCTCTAGAAGAAACACAGCCCTGCCAAGATCTTGATTTTAGCACAGAAGGACACTATTTTAGTCTGTTTGAACTGTCATAACAAAATACCATGGATTGGGTGGCTTAAAAAACAGAAATTATTTTCTCACAGTTCTGGAGGCTGGAAGTGTCAGATCAGCATGGGTACCAGCATGGTCAGGTTCTGGTGAGAGCTTTCTTCCTATCATGCAGATGGCTACCTTCCTGCTGTGTCCACACATCACAGAGAGAGAACGGGGTCTCTGGTGCCTTTTCTTATAAGGGCACTAATCCCATCATGAGGGCCCCACTCTCATGACCTCATCTAACCCTTACTATCTCCCAAAGGCCTCATCTCCAAATACCATCACATTGGGGGTTAGGCGTTCAACAACATACTGAATTTGGGAGGGGACACAATTCAGTCCATAGCTGACACATTTCAGATTTCTGACCTCAAGAACTATAAGATAATAAATTTGTGTTGTTTTGAGCCACTATATTTGTGGTGATTTGTTACAGCAGCAATATGAAACTAATACACACGTAGACCCAATGTTATCTTCCAGGCACATGTGTGCATGAGAAAAACTAGGCAGGGAGTAGTTAGGATTATGAATCACTTTGCCTTTTATCTTTATTCTTTACTTTCCAAGTTTTTTTCTACAATAAGCATGAATTAATTTTAAATTATAAAACAAACCAGAATTTTTTTCTTTTAAGTATTACCACACATGCTAATAAAAGCAGATAAAGCTGGGGCTTTAACCTTCATGGACCAGGCAGATCCGGAAGCCTTTCTGTCTCACCAGGCAGCACACACAGGCCCAGGGGAGCTACTGAGCTGACACCTCCTGGGGCCTTAGAGAAGCACTGGTCACATTCACTGGTGACTCTCACAGGCAGACTAAGGAGAAGAGTGGGGGAAGCAGAATTTCACTCCAAATTAGTAAATGCTGTCTCCCATGATTAGTGGAAGAAAAAACTAGGAAACATGAATTTGTGTTTCCTGTTTGTTTAAGTAGTTAAGCCACACCTTGTCCAGAGAGAAAAAGCCACGCCTTGACTACGTTTCTGGATTCTCCAAACAAGATGGATTTCCCTGTGCTGATGGGGGCAGAGAGAAAAACCCTCAACTCTTCCCAACCAAGGGAAACTAGAGCTAGGGCTGCATGTCCTCAGTACACAGCTGCTGCCATCCATGACAGCCCACACCCTCCCTCTATAAGAAGAGGACTAACTTCTAAAAAGCCAAGAGGGTGGATTCCCAAAGTTAAGAATTTATTTTGGTCAAACATTAGGATTTTGGTGATTATTATATTCTATACACATAGCATCTGACGTCTTAAAAATAAAAGATCCTTTGTTTCTACATTTCTCAAAAGAAAGGAAAAAGCCATCACCCACTCTTATTTAAAAACCAAACCGAACAAAGACGCCCACCAGATAACATGCTTTGGCCCAAGCCCCCTCAATGATCTCCTTTCTTCACGGAGCCTTGGGGTGAGCTTGCAAATGTCTAAACGACTCGCAGATCACCAGAAAGAAAGGGGCTCAGACTTGCATTTTAAATTCCATTTCCTCCCAATACAAGGGAATACCCTGCCTGTCAGATCCGGAGTCCATGGGCTTGTATGGTTCCAGCTATGACCCACACACCAAGAGCTAGTCCCTGGTCCTTTCATCTCCTCCTTTGAAGGCCCCAGGGGTGGGAGAATGCAATGATACGAATCTTCAGATTATAAGACTAGCTCAGAAATGAGAAGCACCCCTGCCTGGTGACACAAGTCTGAGAAACTTCCAAATATTATTACTTCAAGGTACGGTGGGATGTTGGATGAGTTGTCGATATTGGATCATTCCTCTGAACAGAACTGGAAAATGAAAACTGGAGAAGGAAAGAGTTTTGCATCTGCAGGGGAAGCATAGTTTAAGACCAAAAAAAGAAAAAAATTTAATTAAAACAGTAAGGATAAAAATCATGGTAAGTAGCAATTGCTCCGCCAAGATCTTTTGGTTAAACACATTTCTACCAACACAGTGAGCTCAGCTCTATGAACATTATCACCCCCCTCCCCAAAAAAGAAAATATTTTCACGGTAGTTTGTAATTTCACTGTCACCCAACATGCTTAATAATGGCCTTTGTTTTTTGAAATCACAGCTGACTATTGAAAGCTAATTCTTGAACTCTGATTTTATGTGAGAAACTTTAATTCTAAAGAAGTAACTATGAATAAATCTCAGCTAGGACTAGAAAGCAATTTTATAAAAGCATGTTGTATCATTTACATCAGGGCTCCAGTGGCTGCAGAAGAATAACTCATAAGTAACTCTGCTAAGGTTTTCTAGGTCTTTTCTTAGAACAAAAACTGCAGTAACGGGACTTCCCTGGTGGCGCAGTGGTTAAGAATCTGCCTGCTAATGCAAGGGACATAGGTTCTAGCCCTGGTCCGGGAAGATCCCACATGCTGCGGAGCAACTAAGCCCGGGCACCACAACTACTAAGCCTGTGCTCTACAGCCTGTGAGGCACAACTAGTGAGCCCTCGTGCCACAACTACTGAAGCCTGCGCACCTAGAGCCCGTGCTCCACAACAAAGAGACACCACCGCAATGAGAAGCCCGCACACCGCAAGGAAGAGTAGGCCCCACTTGCCACAACTTAGAGAAAGCCCGTGCACAGCAACAAAGACCCAATGCAGCCAAAAATTAATTAATTAATTTTAAAAAAACCTGCAATAAAAACAACTCTTATTGGAAGCCTTTTGTGCACCAGGCACTGACTGTACTAACTTACTGATGAGGTTGGTACTATTTTATTCCCGTTTTACTGATGAAGAAACTGAGGTTTAGAGAGGTGAAGTAAGTTAGTTACACAGCTAACAAGCAGTGGAGTCAGGATTCGAACTTCAGATATGAATCCAGAAAAATGACTGTCACATTTAAGCACATGTTTAATTCTCCTTGACCAGCTTTGGTATGAATTTATATTTGACTAATGAGAAATAAAGACAGAGAGACTTGAGAATACCTGTGATGTCAGATGCATACAACTTTTGGGGAAACCTTTGACCTTTACATTCAAGGTCATGAGAAATAAAATACCATTACATGTAACATGAATGTGTTCTTTGGTGCTCTAATGGCCTGTCCTGCACCCTCTTCCCACCACCACCCCTAGTCCTCCCCCCGTAAGTAGCAAGTAGCTTATTTACAAAGATGAAATGGCTCTGAAACACCAATCTCCCTAGGGAAGCTCACGGCGAGTTGCCATGGTTAGTAAGAGACTGTCATATCCTGCCCTAAACTCCAGCAGTCACGGGGGTCATCCTGCTCCCAGGCCTGGTTTAGATTAGCTCACATTTCTTGCCAGGCGCAGAGCAGGGATCTTAGAAGAATTAGGTCCTTTGATCACCTTTTCGTTCTCAGCTCAAGACTGCATGTTACTTTGTATGTAGGTTCACACAGCTGTGCAGTTGAGTCTGAATTTTTGGAAGCAGCTCTCCTAACTTGGAGCATGGGGTAACCAGGCATCGGTAAAGGGCAAGTAACCAGGCCACCATGTGATGTCCCCAGCAAAGCAAGGGACAACCCAGACGCTGTGTGTACCAGAAGACCCAGCGCAATCAGCAGTGACAGCAGAAGCTGTTACAACACAGAATGGGAGGAAGTGTTGTTCTTCTCCAAAGTTCTACGTCCCAGAAGCCATGACCATAGGCTTGTCACAGAAGAAAGAGCACAGTCTGTATCTTCTCAGGAGTGAAGGTGATGGGTTTAACCATGACAGTTGCCCTTTTCAAACCACTGAAGGCAATGTCCAGAAAGAACTTTGAATTCTGGAACTTGAGAACTTCTGACCTCACTGAACACCTTCAACCTTCACCCCTTGCCGAACTCTACTTCGACCTAACCTTTTCTTACCAATTCCTTCCCAAATGGCATGTGTTTTTAAAAATGAACATATTCGCTGGGTTCGGATAAATAAAAATACAGGGAGTTTCTGATCCAAGGCAGAAGGAACAGTCTTAAAGAGCAAAGGAGGACAGCAGAGGGCAGACATGGTGTTCAATGACCACCAGTAAATGAATTTGGCCAGCGCTGGCCCTACTCCACCAAACCTGGTCAGGTAGTGGAGTGAACACTTATCCCCGCGCATCCTCAAATTAAGAAATGGATTCCTTGCTTGAGCTCCCAGTCCTTTCAACGTTTTCAGGCAATGAGCTGTCTCCAGAGTGAATGACTGAGCTTCCTCCTGGGGCACGAACTTTCAGAAAGAATTCACAAAAGCATCCAGGCTAGATGGCTGACGTGGACGATGCTAGTCCCTCGCCATCTGCCCAGATCTTTGGACAGCACCAGCAATTTGACTGTTGTAGTTTGGAGCACTGAAATTAAGTTCTGAAAGCACAGAGGAACGATTAAAACTAAGTTTTATCATAACTTATTTGGCAGCAAAACCCGAGGTGAACCAGCATGAGGTTCTTCTTGGTCTTTATTGATCCCACTTAATAGAACAAACTCTAAGTTTCACAGCAGAAATCGAATTTGATGACAGGTGCAGCCCCAGACTCCACTGGGTGTGTTCAACAATAGTACATGTGTTGCATTGCTTTTCTAAATAATGGTGTGGACACTTTACGGCCTTTCTAAAATCAGAAAAATGTGGAATATATCTGGTCTCAAGAGTTTGGGTAATTTGGATTCTATCCTAGATAGCTGTTGGGAGGGTTACATGAGAAAATGAGAAATGAGAACACTGTGTGTGAATTATAGTACTGGGCTTTAAGGTCTCGGTGAGTTGCAACTACTGTGATTATACTTCGGTCACCAGAGAATGTTCAAGGAACTTGGCGGTGTACATCATCATCTGTAGGATACTCCGCGTTCAGCTTTAGAACCTTCACACAGCCAGCTGTGCTCCTATAAGATACGCAATTTGTACCTGCCTGCAGCAAAGGGAAACACTGCACACTCCTGAAGAAGCGCTCTCTCTTACCTGGGCCTGGGAGGGAATCCTTCTGTCAGTCACCCTCACCAAGGTCTTCTACTGTGGAGGACTGAGGGCATCTCAAGTGAGACTTGGCCTCATTCAGCTCTAATTCAGCATGGAACAAAGGCACCAAGCTCTGAATATTGTGCTGATATAAACATTTTTTTTTTTTAATCTAGGAGTTTTCTCTGTGATATTGGGAGATACTGAAGGGAAAACAGACCCAGTCAATAAACTTTATAATAATGTAATGAACATCACATGTGCAATCAATTCAAACTGACAACAGAAGTCAAAACACCTTGGAAATCTTATTTTTATAAGATGTATAACTAACATATCTTTCCACACATTAAAAGACCTAAACAGAGAGGTTATGGGACTCAATACCCACAGCTTTTCCTTGACCGCTGTCCAGAATGGCCCACTGGGCAAATTGTCTGACTTGGTAAATCAACTTGACACCTGGCATGAAAATGCAAACTAGTTCCAAAACCTAAGCTAATCATCACCTAACTAACTGGGTCTGCCTAGAACTTGGACGTGAAACCAGGATATCCAATAATAGACACAGGCACTAAAGAGAGAACTGTCTGCTGATACCCCTCCTATGAAAAGGCATTTTAACAGGTCTAAAGTGTAACTTCGGTAAAATGTTTGGGTTTTCCTCCCAAACTCATTCCTCAAGGGCGTTTTACAAAAGTGCGTGGGTTACACCTTCAAATCAGGCTTGTGCACCTGCCTAAGTGCTTCTTTTAGTCTCTGCTTCTAAGTACCATCAAGAGGAGGCCCACGTGTGTTCATTCTTGGGAGCATGGCCTCTCCCATAACCCAGGGCACTCGTCAAGATGGCGGCCGGCCTTTAGACGTACATAGAAAAAAAGCCGGTGGAATGGACTCAGGAAAGCAGGAAGACTTTTAATTCATCAATTCATGCATGAAGGCAGGACAGCTTGGAGATTTGTGGAGATAATTGCCCCTTGGAAAATCCTCACTGGCTTCCCACTGACCGCAGGATAAAGTCTAAGATCTAAAACCTTTGACATGATTTACATAGCTCTTCACTGTCTGGCTCCAAATCAACTGTCTTTTGTTTTGTTTTAAATCTCTTCCTTTAACCCACCCTAACTTTATTTAGGCACCTCAAACATGCCAAGTTCTCTTCCTCTGTAGGTGCCCTTCCTTCTAACTGGAACGATCTCCCCCACCCCCTGAACCCAACCCAACTCCTTCAACTCAAAACTTAGATGATAGTTTCCCAAGAAAGGAAGACTTTCCTTATCCCCCCAGTGAGGCGGTCTTCCTTGCTCTGATCTTCCACAGGTCTCCACGCTTCTCTGTTATGAAACTGCCACCTTTCTTTGATGTTTCTGTTACTGAACTATAAGCTCCCTGAGGGCGGGGACTTTATCTGCCTTGTCCACTTCTGTATGAACAAATGCCACACGAACCCTATTTAAGTGGACCTTCTTCTGTTAAAAGTCATGCAAGAACCAACAAGATTCAATTTCCATATAATTTTTCCTAATAAACGGTCTTTGAAAATGATTACATCCTTTTAAAAATAGAAATCTCAGCATCTTCCATCTCGAAAGGCAAGGGAACCAAAAGCAAAAAACAAGTATCTTTTCAACACCTGGGAAATGGTTGGAAAGCACTTCTCTTTCCTTACCACACCTTGGCTCTCAGTGGATTTTATTTGCCTTAAGATTTCAGGATTCCATCATGTCACCAGCATAATTTCTACCAGAGGAGATGTTAAAAATTATATTTTTCATCACCTAATATCAAATTGTCACTCTGTGTCATGCAGTGACCCAGCTGAGTCACCTCTACTGGCATGTAGTAGGAACTCAGCAACATCTCCATTCACAAAACCAGAGTTGGAGCCAGCAGTTCTGACCCTGGCCATGAAAGGTCCGGTTTGGCTGCTAAGAGTGATATGTCAGCCTCCTTCCTGATCACCAACTTGGAAGCTGGCTGGCTAAGCATTACTCTAAACGTTTCCAGGCACGGATAGAAAAAAATTACCTTTTGCATTCAGCTTCTTTCAATCCAGGTTGTAATTCTGGGAAGCCCTGCCACCTACTTTCAATGTTCTAGAGGGAAATGTGAAGAAGTGAGCTGCACACACGTTATCTATCATGACTGTGGTCAATGTGACAACCGGACCCAAGCAGGGTTCAGACTTGCATGGATGAACTACCATCTTACTAAAGGAGCAGAAACCAAGCCTATGCGGATGGGATATGGGGGAGGAGATCAGCATTAGCATAGGAGGAAGTACGGGAGAAATCGGTATGGGGCTACTGGGATGCTGCAAGCAGACATTAGGACTCTGTCCTGTTTTAAGCCTGGCGGGAAGCATGACGGACCACAGCAGGTCAGGGAACTAGAGGAAACTGTGGAGATGTCTTAATTTTTGTTTGTGTGCTAGAAGTAAAGTATGGAGCAATAAGGTAAGAGGTTTAATTAGAGATGGAGTGAAGAAAACTGAAAATACCACTGAGCATATGCAGTGTAGAGAGGGTTCTATAATGAAATAATATAAAGGGAGGGCTAGGTAAGTGGAGCCAGCTGTAACTGATAAGAGGGCCATGGAATCCTGCCTGCCATGTGAGCAGAAGTTGCTGAGATGCCTGCAGAAACTTCCTCCACCAGTGAGGCTGCAGGTTCTCATGAAGGCCCTTTACAATCACTTACTTGTGAAGCAGGCTCCCCAGACCGGGCTGAATTCAAGTGGTACCAAAACTTTTTTTAGGATACCATATGGAAAGCCCAGCTGGCATCTCTGTGCCAAGCCATCCCACAACAAGACTTTAGAGTGAACTCGACAAGTAAGGATCTTTGGGAAAAGCCAACCAGTCACTGTTAAGCACAGACAAAGAGCCTCTTCTGAAAGTTTTCTTTGCCTCAAACATTCAGCTGGCCATTGCTCCATGACCTGAAGGCATTAAAAAACATATCGAGAGGGGCTGCCCTGGTGGCGCAGTGGTTGAGAGTCCGCCTGCCGATGCAGGGGACACGGGTTCGTGCCCCGGTCTGGGAGGATCCCACATGCCGCGGAGCGGCTGGGCCCGTGAGCCATGGCCGCTGAGCCTGCGCGTCCGGAGCCTGTGCTCTGCAACGGGAGAGGCCACAACAGTGGGAGGCCCGTGTACCGCAAAAAAAAAAAAAACATATCAAGAAAGTCACCATGCTCTCCCTCTTCCTGCTCCCTTCCCTTTCCTTCCTGAATAATTTAGTCCAAAAGCTATTAGGTGGGGCTGAACAAGATGAGTGTCTGCAGGGAGGGTGGGAGGAACCCCAGTGGCCCAGAGTGGTGTGCTGGAGCCAGAGCAGGGTGGGAAGGGACACGGGTGACCCAGCACAGGATGTTGGAGCCCAAGCTGGGTGAAGAGGGTGTTGGTGACAGGAAACAGCAGCTGCCACCCAGAAAGTGACACTTGAACCCATGTTTGGTGAGGAAAATAGATTGGTTCCATAAGGGGGGAGGGGTTTGATCAAATAATAAATATATTGAAGATAATAGGAACCAGGTACCTTGCTGTCAAGGAGGAGGTTACAAATATGGAAAGAGAGAAAATGAACCTAGTGGTATTGGAGTAGAATTAAAGGTATCAGGGTGAGCTCATGGTTTTCAAGATAGGTAGGTAGATAGATTGATTAATCAATCAATCAACTGACAGATAGAATGTGTATATATTCTCTAATTCTGACCATTGAGAGTGCCTGAGAGCAGTGCCTATCCAACAGCAATGAGCACATCAAACACTCAGACTTTGGTTTCTAAATACCACTCTCCACTAAAAGGAACTAAATGCTCTTTGTTGAAAAGGCTGATTTCAGGGTTAGGAAAGTATAAGACGAGATTGGAACATCTTGTGGCACCAGAAAGTAAAGATGTGCCCAAAGAAAAATGGGGACATGTCAAAAGGACACTGAAGTTAGCCTGAAAGGGCTCCTGTGAACTATATTTGAACAATAGAAATGGATTATAACCCACTAAATGTAATAGGAATCCATGAGACCATCTGTCATAGATAGATAGATAGATAGATAGATAGATAGATAGATAGACAGATAGATTTAAAGTCTGAAGAGGAGTGAGATAAAGATTACGTGGTACCAAAGCATCTCACCACAAAATATTTGTTAATTACAAAGGGAAAAAGTAACTATTGTACAGAAACCCTCAATCAAGCGATCAAAATTAGCATCATGTGAAAAAAGTTAACATCTGTCCCCGTAATGGGACAAACTGACACCACGTACTACCTGACTGGATGCTGTAAGCAGAATAAGCATCAGCTCTGTGGTATTCCTACCAAACATGCGTAGCCTGAACACAATCATGTGAAGACATCAGGCAGACCCAAACTGAGGGGCATTCTACAAAACTGGGGGTGATCAAGCATCATGTTGGCAATTTACTCTTAATTCAGAATAAAAAAGATATTTGTATTTAACTAGGGAACTTTCCTTTAGCTTTGAGATTATTTCAAATTTAAAAGTTAATAATGGGAAGAGTTAACTTGTGTTATTATACATTTGATGGAAGCCAAGTGTCAATGGGCTTAAGACCTGGATGGACCAAGAGAAATGCCAGTAATTATATGTTAAGGCAAGACTTCTTAAATTATCTCTAGTGAAGGAACAGTGTTTCTGCCCAATCTATTATGGACCATCCATTAAAAAATACAAAATCCCACACTTTCACTTGAGGACACTATCAAATTGCTCCAAGAGTTTTCAAATGCTTACTCCCTATGTCTGTACTTAGCATGGATCAGGAATAGTCAAGAACTAGCTTGGACCACACCTTGAGCAGCTCTTCTCTTTGGTAGGATGTGTGGTTCCCCAAGTGCCATCATGTCCAAATGAGAAACAAAAATTACTCGTCACAGTGTTATCCATAATAGTAGCAACAATAATTACCACTGTAATTAACATCAACCATCTACACAAAGTATTCAAGATAGGGACGGTCCAGGCGATGGGAGAAGATTAGAGGACTGTCTTTACATATAGTAACTCAACTTCTCCAAAAGGGTCACAGGACACAAATAGATGCGACCACCTTGATTCCAAAGTAATTGTTTTATGGTGACAAAGAAAGATGTAAAGAAAGACAAATCCATAAAGATCAATTATACAGAAGATGGACCAAAACATCTTCTATGGGTCCATCTGCAACACCAACCCATTCCTGTCATTGCTGGGAAGACACTCAGCGTTCAGAAGGGGTTAGGAGAAGACATCCCCAGATCAGATAGGTTCGATTTAACTGCAGATACTGACTTCAATACAGTCCACCCAAGGGCCGACTCTGGGCCACACATAGCCTCTCCCTCAGCCAAGAGAGAACAATTCTCCACAGTAAACCAAGACCACAGCAGAAGGACAAGAAAGGAGCAATTACATCCTTTGGGAAATGGCAAACACCATCTAGGCTCAGGGTTCTTCCAGAGGACACTCTGACACTCCCAATGTGTGTCTCCGAACACTGAAATCCCCGTTCCAGTGTGCCCCTGACACCGATTCCAGCCACACACAGAGGAGGGTCCACATATATACAACCCTGAAAGCTGGAATCAGCAACACCGATTTCTGCAGCATCTGTCTCTGGTCCGTGGCACTCCACTTACCTGGAGCAGTTTTGTAGCACGATGTTCGGGAGGGCAGTGATGGGGCATTCTTTGCCTTGGGGCTCTGGGTACTCTGCAAGACTTGTCTCTGCCTCTTCAGCTCCTCTTCCCTTTCTTGGGCTGCTCGGATCTCTTCTTCGATCATGGACAAAGTCCGCTGCTTCCTGGACCTCAGCTTGAAGGGCCCAACCATCACATCGGACTCTTGAGTGGCCAGGAGTGAGGCTGTGCTTCTCAACTCAGCTGCCTCTGAGTACTTGCTGAAGTAGCTCCCTTCCAGTCTGGTCTCCTCCATGTTTATTGGGCCACTGGTCTGCACTGCCGGCAGTGGCTGGGAGGGCCCCCTTTCCCTGAGCGCCCTGTCTTCAGTAGGCAGAATCTTTGGCAATACATCCCTTTTCTCTTGAACAGGGGAGGACACCTGAGGTGGTTCAAACATGCTCTGAGGCTTCTCTGAGCTGGAAGCCCCAGTCCCAGCTTCCTCCAGACTTGCTTGAGGTCCCTGCTGTTCTGCTCCACCCTTGTTGGTTTCAGACACAGCTCTGTCCACTTGCTCGGCTATGGCTTGTTGAATGGCATTCTGCACCAGGAGACCAGCCTGATATTCCAAGGGGTCATCAACCGATGGAGAGTCTCCCAGCGTGGACGAAGGGGAATAGAAACCATGATCACTGAATGACTTGGAGACACCTTCTCCTCGGCCCTCTGAGGGGTTGTCAGTTTGGGGAGTCTGGGGCAGAGAAAAATCAGCCAGCAAATTTTCCTGGAGGGCATTGGTTGTCTCATTGGAGGCCCCACTGTCACTGATGTTGTCCATGCTGAAGTCATTGGACAGGGTCTCCAGGACGGTGGTATCCTGGGACCTCACCGACAGCTCATCCAAGCCGGAGTCAAGTTCCTCTGGAGTCAAAGAGACATTGACTGACCTTGAAAACTGATCCAAAATCCCAGGTTCGTCATCTTTGACCACAGTGAGGACAGCCCGGGCACTTGTAAACTCGCCGTCCTCTGCCCACAGTTTGGATAAGGGCCCGCGTTTGGAGGGCTCACTGTACGGCCCTTCCTTCCCCTGAGGAGCTGTGCTGCCCTGGCCCCCTCCTCCAGCAGACTGGCTCTCCAGGGCACAGTGGGCTTTCTGTCCCTTGGCTGCTGAGGGGTCTTCGGGAGGTCCCCCGACAGAAGCTGGCCTCGAGATGGTCAGTGTCTTGTCTGAGTTGACTGGCCCCAGAGGTCTGTAGAAGGGCTTGATGGAGAAGAGCCTGGGTGTACTCTGGCCCTTGGCCACTGTTTGCCTGGAACTCTCCATCAGCTGGAACTGTTTGCGAGCCGCGGAGAAGTCTATCTGCTCCGTGACGATGTCCTCCTTTGCGCTGTCAGTCACGCTGGAACGTTCTCGAGAGGATGCAGGGGCCGTGCCGAGCTGCGGCGCGGCCGGCTGCCGCCGTATCAGCAGCTGCTCTTGCTGCGCCCTCCTCTCCTTGCGCTCCTTGTACTTCTTGTGCGACTCCAGATGTTCCTCGTTCAGCTGCTCCTCGATGGTCTTTTCCTGCGGAGGGTTCCACCATTTGGCGGCGATGCCAGGATTCTTTTTCACGGCCTGACTCCGGATGAGTTCTCGCCTCTCCTTTTCCAGCTCCAGCATCTCTTCTGAAGGCCTCACTTTCCTGACGCAGTACTGTTCTTTTTCACTCTCGTCGTCCTCAAAGAGCTTGGAGGGCTTCTTGTCCTCGTGGAAGGCACGCAGCTCGAACTTGGCTTCCTTCTTCAGCGTGGTGAGCGTGAACTCTCCGTCTCGGGAGGAGCACCGCGAGCTGGTGGAGGAGCTGGGGCTCACGGGCACCTGCCCGCTGTTCCCCAGCAGGTCTCTGGGCTGGTCGGGGGGGCGGCCGTTGGCCCTTTCACCCTCTGCCATGGTGTCAGAGGTGCTCTGATGGAGCTCCAGGGGAGGGGGAGCCTGCCTGCCAGCCACTCTCTCGGTGGGTTCCGGCTGGACGGCCGTGTGGGCAGGTGGGCTTGGGCTGCCCACCAAGATGGCTGCTCCAGGCTCTGGGGAAGATGTGCCGTTGTAGGTTCCGTCCACAGCAGAATCACAGCAGCTGGCCTCCAGCACCTCGTCTAGATATCGGATCTCTCTGGCCACATCATTATCCAGAGATTCATGGTGATCAGCGAGGAGGCCATTGTGGGGGGGTGAGTAGAAGGGGGAGGGGTGGTCCATGGAATGTGGAGTCGAGGTGATTCCGGGAACACTCTTACATTCTGCAACAGAGACCTCAATTTCCATGTTTTTGTGATCTGGGGGAAGAGGGCTGGTGGCAGGCTCCAGGGGATTGCCACTACAGTTGTCTCTCTCGTTTTTTAGCCGGATATCATCCTCGGAAAGCTCGGGAGCCTTCTGGGAAAAAGAGAAAAAACAGAAGTCAGGGTTAGAGACCACATCACTTATGGATATGAACTTCAGACATTAACTGATAACTAACTGGAAGGAAAATTGAAACCACAATGACAGGATCTTTTGAATACAAGTTTCTCTTCTAAAAAATCCTTTATATATTCATTTTGTTGCAGTAATGGGTACCTAAACCTTCTCAATTTTACAGATTCCATTTTGTTTACCTGGTGTCCAGAGAACTTTCAATAAATGCTAGTCCCGTTTTTACATTTAAAATTAAACTAGGGGGACTTCCCTGGTGGTCCAGTGGGGAAGACTCTGCGCTCCCAATGCAGGGGGCCTGGGTTCTATCCCTGGTTGTGGAACTATATCACACATGCATGCTGCAACTAAGAAGCCTGCGTGCCGCAACTAAAAATCCCACATGCTGCAACTAAACATGCCGCAACAAAGATCCCGAGTGCTGTGACTAAGACCCAGTGCAGCCTAAATAAATAATAAAATAAATATTTTTTTTTAAGTAAATTAGGATTTGGATCATCTGATGATATTGCTCAAATAATTTCTAAAGTGGGGCTTCCCTGGTGGCACAGTGGTTGAGAGTCTGCCTGCCAATGCAGGGGACACGAGTTCGTGCCCCGGTCCGGGAAGATCCCACACGCCGCAGAGCAGCTAGGCCCGTGAGCCATGGCCGCTGAACCTGCACATCCAGAGCCTGTGCTCCGCAACAGGAGAGGCCACAACAGTGAGAGGCCCACGTACTGGCAAAAAAATAATAATAATAATTTCTAAAGTGGAAGAGATTATATAGCAATTGTATCAGAATTTTTCAAAAAATTTCATAGCAAATTTCCGCAGAAATGTAAGAGAACCATTTGTATGTCCCCAATTATAAAAAGAAGGTCGTTTGGCAGGAACAAATCTTGAAAACATGATTCTCAGCCAGATGTAATGCAATTATTCTGTAGACAGGAAACTTTTTGAAAATTTTTTCCAAAATAAAATATTGGAAAACAGTAGATCTCTTCATCGGCCCCTTAAGAGCTTCAGTGCCACACTGCCATGGCTGTAATTGACCACGTGCATTATAAACACAGAACCAAAGCCACTGACCACACAGTTCTGTTCTCAAAACAATGCTCCTTGGTTAAGGAGTGAAAAGCTAGTGGATGGTGGCCCCTCCCATCTAGTTCCTAAAATGCTTTGTATGTGACAGCTCCAATTTTGTGTTTAAATAAAAAAACTGTACCTTCTTAATGTTTTTAAATGCATCATATTTTTCATCAGTTATCAATCTCATGTCACTTTACTTGGCATTAGTTAAGATTAATTTTCAAACTCTAGGATTTTTTTTTTTTTTCATACCAAAGGACTCCGGTTTGTCTCAGATAATTCAGCGGTAAGTTGTGAGCTTAATGTGAGCTCCCCTCAAGGATTTCACTAACACTTTTATCAGCTTTGTTTCAAGTCTCAGGTCTATAGGGTGCCTGGTATTACTGACTTAACACAATGCAAAACTGCAATACGGTATAATTTTCCTTTATTTAAATTTAAACATTGTTAAAGGCTTAGAATATAATATTAAAACACCACCTTAGGATGATTCTCAGGGGATTAATTTAAAAATCCTTTCAAGGAAAGTGAACAGTTATGGATTTGTTCATAATATCTAGAAAAATGTGGAAGTTCATGCTATGTGCTCTGCATTGCTGTCAGAATGTTGAAAAACTCTCATGGTC
Source organism: Monodon monoceros (assembly GCF_005190385.1). Classification (NCBI taxonomy): domain Eukaryota; kingdom Metazoa; phylum Chordata; class Mammalia; order Artiodactyla; family Monodontidae; genus Monodon; species Monodon monoceros. Next base: position 90,250,555 of record NW_021703782.1, on the reverse strand, counting down.
ATCCATGAACTGGAAGGTATTACCCATGAACTGGGGGTTTCCTTCACTGTGTTTCCCACATTCCTCTTTGACTTAAATCAATCAAGTAATATAAATTCCTTCCTTAGAAATAGGCAACAATAATGAATATTACTTCTTTGTCAGCACCTTCTGGTCTCAAAGGATCTTCCAGCCTTGATCTGGCCTTTGTCAAAGTCTGGTACTTAATATTTATAACTTCCACTCTCTTTATTTTGTTTTTACTTCATTTCTGACCACTGTTAACTAGTGGCTCTTTTGTCTTTAGAATGAACTAAAGAGGCATGGCAAAAATGTTGCTACTGTCCTTTAAAAAAAAGTTAACTAAACTTCATTTCGTAAGGAGATTCAGTAACTTCAGTAACTTCTATATCATTCAAGAATTACAGGAGGGCTTCCCTGGTGGCGCAGTGGTTGAGAGTCCGCCTGCCGATGCAGGGGACATGGGTTCGTGCCCCGGTCCGGGAAGATCCCACATGCCGCGGAGTGGCTGGGCCCGTGAGCCATGGCCGCTGAGCCTGCGCGTCCGGAGCCTGGGCTCCGCAACAGGAGAGGCCACAACGGTGAGAGGCCCGCGTACCGCAAAAAAAAAGAATTACAGGAAATTTGAATGCCTAAAACTTACTGGCTGTCATTCAGTCTTCAAGAAAACCTAGGTCAAAATTAGCCTACTCCACGGAAAGTTATTAATGGAATAAGCTGACCAACAAAAAGAGACACGGTATTGCTATGGTGAAGTCAGACTACTGAACCACTCCCCAACCCCCGGCCTCATTTGGCCAATGATTCTCTGCTAATATTCTTCATGGGAATAATAGAGCTTTCCTTCTATCTCTTTTGGCTTTTTTTTTGGGGGGGGGGGGGGGGGGACGGAACAGGAAAATAGTAGGAAGTTGCTGAATTGAAATATGGTTAAAAATCATTGCTCTACTGAAATGGAGAACACTTTTCAATAGTTGACATGAGAGGAAAGAGAGCAATGTAAGGTTAAAAGAAGCTAAAAGGCAAATAATTAATTCTATAGATCATTTAGTCATTGATTCATTCATTAAAAATGCAGGCGGTTTGTTCTGTAGGGCATGGGCATGGAGCAATTAACGGCAACAATAAATTCCAGGAGACAACACCCTTTTTCTTAACAAAAACTGGATTTCCCATACTTCCTAGGAAGCTGTAAGTCTATTTTGGGGTTTACTTAGTCTGGTAAGGTGAAGCGAAAAACTTGCCTATGTTAATGTCTTGTTGCTGATCACAGAGATTGGAGTAACTGAGCCTATCTCCACAGCATCCCGGAGAACACTTTGTCAGCACTGTCCCTTTCTCCTGGATGCTTCACAGTCCCAGTGTTGGACGCTGGAGGAGCTGATGCCCTACGGCTTTTTTTTTAAGAACTGAAAAAACGGTATCAACTTTTTCCAAGGATACTTTCTGAACTAGCAACAACTGTCCCAATTCAAAAGTTTAAATATCTGACAACAGCATTTGATGGTGCATTTTTGCAGTGTCAAGAAAACTAACTTTATCCCTGAGTCAGAAATGATGAGTTGTGTGTGCGATGTGTCAAATATTTTTAAAGTGCTAATTACAGGCAAAGTTTGGAGTCCCAGTGTAATCTGAGGCGATTCCTTTCCAATACCTTAAAAAAATCTAGACACTGGAGGGTATAAACAGGAAAGAGGCTCTCTTTCTTGTTAGTTACGTGGGGCCCCAGCTCCTTTCCACTAATTCAGAAAATTCTTACTGACTCTCGGTTCCATCCACCTCAGGAAGCAGCAGCTCTGAACCCTCATCAGGGTAGAAGTCCTTACAGAGGTAAACAACTCCGCATTGCTGACTTACAGTCCTGCCTCAGAGTTCCTGAGTTTTTGTAAAGTTAGGGAACAATTATAACCAACGAGCAAATTCCTGAGTTCTGTCTCAGCAAGAAGAATTTACCTTCGTGCAGGATGACCTGATGTGATCAAAGCCGCTGTAACTATACCAGGCAAATGAAAGTGGGCTGGGATCCCCACCGTGTGAGGATCTGGCAAGAGTCTGCGTTTGACGTCATTAAATGATGTCATGTTTAAACCAACAAATACTGATTGCTCCCTTTGAAGAGAAGAAAGACCAGAATTTTCTCTGTGTTTCAGATAAGGTAAGCTTGATTTCAGATTCAGACAAAATGCATTCATTAAATGGATTTTTAAGTCTTTTCTAAAAAAGACTAGGCCCCAATGCAAAAAGCAGGAAGATAATGAAAGAACCAGCAAACTGGGTTTTCGAAGGTCAGAGAAAACCCAGGGTGCTAAGGGGCGGGTGGGAGATCCTTGGATGGCCCCAGCTAACCCTCCAGGTGGAGCCCTAACGATCTGGCACGTAATACCTGCCGGCCTCCTGGCTTCCCATAATAGCTAACAGCTGGTCAGGATGTCTACCATTTACTTTAAAATACTCAAGCAGACACAATGTAAGATAGCTGTGCGTGTCTGAAATTAGTTTAAATTACATTCCAGGAGCAGACAGCCATCCTAATCCGGAGGATATACGCCAAGAGTGTTCATCCAGGATCTAATCAGAAATCCCACCTTCCACAGGTGCCCACCTTCCTCCCGGAGTTTAGCTCTAACTCCCAAGGGCCCCTGAGGCTTTCGCTAATGGGCATAATTAAGGTGAGAATAAAAGGTTCGGAGAACTCGAGAGACTTCCCAGGGTCCCCTGGCTAGTAAGTGGCACAGCCAGGACTTGAAGGCCAGTTCTTCCTAATTCTATCCCAGTATCTCAAAAGGTATTCTCAATGACTGGAAGCTTCCAGAACGACAAGGGACGTCTTAAGAAGGTGGATGGATCTGAAGAGCATTTACTCGGCTTTCTGGCTGATGGTCTGCACACTTCAACCTCCAGAAATCACGTTAAGATTCACCATTTGGCTTCAGAAGTCAAGGACCCCTTTCCCCTCCTTATTCAGAACGGACAAGAGACAGACTCCCTGGAGACGTAGTTTCGGTTCCTACCTTCTGCTCCACCTGCAGGACCCTCCAGCTAGAAATGGAGGTGCTGGCCTCTTGCTCGTTCTGGGAATTTGGCCTCTGAAGGGGGGTCCTCTTCTTCCTCTGATGACACCCCAGAGGCAAAATACTAAATCTCACATCCCAGTCATGGCAATGGACAAGGCTGCAACTCCTCCCCAGCACCAGAGTCGGCAGCACAGGTGGGATTCTAGAAGTCTGTTTGATTTGCCCAGAAAACACATCAGGGCCCTGACGCCTGCCCGGCTTAGGTCATGGACGGCAGTGTGCGGTACCTGGGCCTGCAGCTAGGTGCATCACGCATAGAAAGAACTGGAAGGAAATGCATTCTCCTTAGCAGGTCTGGCTGGGCCCAGGGAGACTCCAGAAAGGTGTCCTTCGCTACAAGGTCAAGCGAGAAGCAAAAGCTTCTGCTCACTTCACGTGTCTGCCGTTTGCCTCTTCCCAACCTCCCTACCCTGCTCTTGACAATGTCTGTCACCAACTTCCCAGTCTCCTAGCCTAAATGCACCGTGTGACCCAAATGATTCAAACGTCAGGCGCCTGCTGCACGAGCAGGTTCCTCTGCTCTGAATAACCCAGATTACTTCCTACTAAAGCCACAATATTTAAATTAGAAATGTGTCTCCCTAGGTAATAGGTGACCTGACCCTTTAATCCAGTTATTTTTAAGTTCCACCAAAAATACAAACTCATCCTTGGCCTACGAACAGGGGCATGGCTATGAAAGAAAACGTCCTTGTAGCTGTTAAACCAGAGGGCATCTCTGTTTTTCTTTCTTGTTCTCCCTCTCTTTCCTAACTCGAGTTTTTAGGGCACAACTGCTGTGTTCCACAGGCCACACATGGCTGTCTCTAGGAAGGTTCGTGCAGGACTCTACTTTCTGGCTGAAGTTTCCATCATGAAGGCAGATGGGAGGAGAGGGTGCAACCTGGCAGGGGGATGATGCTTAGACACCTGCAAGATGCCCGCACGGGTCTGCTGAATTTCACCAGCCTTGGAGGGACGGGGTAAAGCCACAGTCGGGAGGTCTGGGCGAGACGGACTCCCCAGACCAAGGGAACCCGAGGAGTGTGGAAAGGGAGCACAGAGGCTGAAAAGGTCAAAGTGCATTCCTGCAAGGAGAGGCGTGTCCTGAGAACCTGTAGAGTGACAAGCCCTGTGCCGGGGCCATGGGAGGTCCCTAGGACTCTGGGGTGGGCCCCACACTGCAGCAAGGGACTTACAGCCTTGGAAGGAGAGAAGACAGATTCACATAAAGATAGCATAGAGCACAGGCAGACGGACTAATACAACATAACTGGAAAGAAATTTCCCACCCTGTTCAGGGTGGCAGATGGTGTAGGCTGAAAAAACTGTATGAAGGAGGCTGGGGGCGCCAGCGTTCCTCTGCAGCTGGCCTGTGGCTCCCCCCCCCCCCCCCCCCCCCCTACTAGAGAAGCCGCTGGGACTCTGACTGGTCCCTTCCACCCACCCCTGTGAAGGCACAGAGAGAGTGGGAATGTCTGAGGATGGCTTGCTTCCTTTGTTGGGCTTTGGGCCTCTGGGCCAGGAAGTGGAGGGGAGTGACCCCAGTGATAACCTGGGCCACATTCCAGTCCCAGGCAGAATTTCCTTCCCACTCCCCAGCAGAGCTTCTTCCGGCCTGTAGAACCAAAGGCTGGTGTTGATCGTGGGAAGCCAGGAGGTGGGCCACTCCCCAAGGAGGCCAGAGACCCTTCCTGGCTGATGAGAGGCAGACCTAAAACCCCCAGCACTCTGGGGCAGTTAAAGCTAAAATTAGACCAGACGGGCTCAGGGATAATGACATGACCCTCAATAAAGGGGGATAACACTAACAACATCTCTGGGGTTTCCTTCCTCCTGCCATGAAGCCATTACCACTAAATGTGAATCAGACGGTTCTAAAAAGAGCTTCCTGGGCTTCCCTGGTGGTGCAGTGGCTGGGAGTCCGCCTGCCAATGCAGGGGACACAGGTTCGCGCCCTGGTCCGGGAAGATCCCACATGCCATGGAGCAACTAAGCCCGTGCCCCACAACTACTGAGCCTGCGCTCGAGAGCCGGCGAGCCACAACTACTGAGCCCGTGAGCCACGACTACTGAAGCCCACACACCTAGAGCCTGTGGTTCACAACAAGAGAAGCCACCGCAATGAGAAGCCCGCGCACCACAGTGAAGAGTAGCCACCGCTCGCCTCAACTAGAGACACCCCGCGAGCAGCAACGAAGACCCAACACAGCCAAAAATAAAATAAATTTTAAAAAAAGATTATTAAAAAAGTTTAAAAAGACCTTCCTGTTCTTCTTACAGGCCCAGCCCTTCTTTCTGAGAGCTTCTATGGTACTGGTCAACACAGCAATCACCCTCCTGCCATTCTCTCTGGCTTAGGCCTCAGGTACAGGCTTGCTGACGATGGGGTGAAAACACTTCTGGAAACCCCTTCCACTGGAAACAAGGCTGGCCTATGTCTTGACTCACTCACGATCCTGGTGAAGAAGTGGTCCCTTTGTAACATGAGAGACTCCCCAGCACCACAGCCTGCCCTATTAAAAGCATCCACTGAAAAGTCAGTGGCTCAGATGTGAGGCTGCACATGTGGAAACTGTTAAGGTGTGGTCTGATGAACACGTTTACAGCTTAGGCTCTCTCTGAAAGAAACTAAAGAGGGTGTGTGTGATGGAGGTGTGATGGGAGGAGGTGAGGAAGGAAGCTGCTGCCTTTTCTGCAGCCGCTGGTGAAAAGCTTGTTTCTTTCAGTCACTTGGAGATCCGTTCCCTACCAAAGGGACTGAGAACCACTGGGAGATTTCAGGGTTTCCCCTAGATGAGAAGAGATGCCTCATTTCAGCTCCAAGAAAGGCAAATTTCACTTCTTCCTCGATGCAGTACACCCCAGGCTCTGTCAAGGAGTCCTAAGATGCTCTTCCCACCAAAGGCCCTTTTCACTGTGAAGCTATTTTACGGGACAGTCCCCACCTCCAGAATAAACCAAGGTCAAGGCCACAGAGGGAACTCTGGCTCCCGCAGCCTGAAATTTCTGGGGTAACTGATTCTGCTGAAAGCAAAAGCAAGCCTGGCTTCAGTTCTTTATAACTTAGCTCTGTCCTTCTTGGTTTTAAAATAGTTCAGGATCTTGGATTCATGCCCGGACAACCAGTAATGGCAGAGAGCAAAAGCTGGGCTCCACCGTGAACCCGGGAAAAATCCACTATGCAGAGGCAGAGCCAAGAGAAAACCGTGCCAGAGGCTTTTGAGATTAACTCTTCGTCCACAGATGAGTCTGTACTTAGGAACAGAGCTGACGAGCCTCTCTTCCTATGGCCCTGGGTCCCACAGGAGACAGGCACACACGTTCCCCCAGAAGCCCCAGGCCACTCTGTGAACGTGGCAACTTCTACAACAAGGGCTTGTAGATTAACTACATACAAGGTGATAACAAGAAAACCCGTCACCAGAGTAGCTACGTCACTTGGTTCTGCTGCGGAAAAGGACACACACACACACACACACACACACACACACACACACACACACTCATGCACCATCTTCAAAGCATTATCTGGCAAAGATAATGTGTGCGGGCTTCCCTGGTGGCGCAGTGGTTGAGAGTCCGCCTGCCGATGCAGGGGACACGGGTTCGTGCCCCGGTCCGGGAAGATCCCACATGCCGCGGAGTGGCTGGGCCCGTGAGCCATGGCCACTGGGCCTGCGCGTCCGGAGCCTGCATCTTTGCATCTTGGCCTGCACTGTATGTGTGGTGGGGAGCTCCCACTCTGCCCTTTAGCATGAAAGCTGGGAGCCTGACAAGATTAGCAAGAAGAGAAGCAAGTCTCCAGTCTGAGCCCAGCGGCTCACACTCTCTCCAGCAGGAAAGGCATCCACAGCGTAGCCCCGAAGTCCCTACTCTGAGTCCCTCCTCCACAAAGACTCTGGCCTCACAAGGGAACCCTCTCCTTCCAGATTAGAAAGCAAAGGACCGTAAGCTAGGTCAGCAGACTCGGCTTACCCTGCCCGGAGTGCCCACTTCACATGTCCCCGGTCAGAATCGCCTCTTTTTCCAGGCAGTATCCTGCGCCCCGGCTCAAGCTGGACAAATTCCTTCGGAGCCTCCTGACAGAAGACTGTGGAGTCACAGCTGGCCCTCCTTCTGCTCCCTCAAGGGCCATTCACACAGAGAAGGACTTTAACCCCCTTCAAAGAGACCTGGCCCCTCCCTAGCTGGCCCGAGCCTGGAGGGCAGCAGCCGGCCAGCCAGAAACAGCTCTCGTTCACGCCTGGCGCCCAGGGCTGCGTGGGCAGGTGGGAGCTTAGTGGTGCTGAGATGAACCAGTTAGGGCTGTCTTCTTGGAAAGTCAGAGATGGGCCTTGGGCAGGTAGGGAATTAATATCCTGGTGATGCTAAAAGCAGCAAGAAAAACCTGACGGATCCTGAAGATCCAGTTAAATGGACTTCATCCAGTTAAATGAACTTTTTAGGACAGCTTCTATATGTGTGTGTAAAGTAATAAAGGCTCACTGTAGAAAATTTCGAAAATAAAAGTTACTCATCCTCGCTCCACACAGAGGAAAGCAGTTAACGGTTTACTGTGTTCACGCAGTCTCCTTTTTGGAAACATGTATTTAACAGAGTTGAGACCACACTATATGCAATTTGTAGCCAACTTTTTTTCACTTCACATTATCTCACAAGCACTTTTTATGTCCTTTGATGGTGGTGGTCAGATATATTTTAAATGGTTACATTGTGTCCCACACTGAAGTGGGACAGAATTTGAAGACAGGGATGAGTGCTCTAATTTCAAGGAATCTCTGGGGGAAGTGGTTTTTCCTTTCTCAGGGCTAACTAGTATTTTCTGCCACAAAGAAAACAGACCCACATGTGCCCTGGGGAGACATAAATGCCACAAATATATCCCTCACTCTTTCGTCATAGAATCAGACCCCCAGCACCACACACTAAGGGTCACGGCGTGTTAATGACTGGTTCCCAGAGCTGCCCCAGGGTGGACGAGGCTCCACCCACCTGATCCCCCGGAACTCTGGGTTGACCTGCAAAGTCTCGGGCATAATTTAGGATTTTGGCTGAATGGAAAGCCAATCAGAATTCCAGGGCCATGCAGAACTCATTTTCTTCAGTAAGATTTTAGAAAGGACAAAGAGAACTGAGATTCACAGTAAACTGAATAGAAAGAGGAGGACAAATGCCAACCATGGTCCTGTGGGCCAATCTATCTGGGGTCAGTTTGAGACCAGTTTATCCTGGTGAAGCAGGCGAGCAGCTCAAAGACGGTGGCAGCCCAGCGTCGCAGACCCCCTGTGACTCTCCCGGAAACACAAGTCTGGGAAGGAGTCATCAGAGTGGATGGAGCCCAGGCAGGCTCTTTTGAAAAGGAAGTTAAATGTATACTATACTTTACAACTATTTACAACATCCAAGCGACATTTTTAATGAGCTGAAATTTATTTAGAAATATCCAGGAGTTTCTCAGTGACTGGGTGATACCAAGTCACCAGGGAGCGTTACGCTACGGAAACTCTGAAGTTACGCCGCCCTTTGGAATAATTGGAATGTTCTGCTGTAGGGCCAAAGGCATTTCAAGATACTACTTAACGGTCTAAAGTAAAATGAGGAGGGGAAATCACACACCCAGGGTGGCATTGCTCTGCTCAAGAATGATAAAGTGAGCAGGGGCCTCCACGAAGAGGTGCTTTCAAGCCAAGAGGCAAGAGTGGTACCCAGGACCGGCTACATAATCATACCTGCCCCTCTGCCCCCATGAGGAGGTGTGTAAAAACTTGTTTTAAATCTGCCCTGTTCGCAAAAGAGGAAATTGTATGTGCTCTTAAAGTACTATTATCTAAGCAATAGGCACACTTCTGACTGGAGTCTGAGGTGTCACGGTTTACTACACATACACGCACACACACACCTATACATACGTGCACATTGTTATGAGGTGAGTTGGGTCCCCCCCACCCAACTTCATAAGTTGAAGTCCTAACACACAGTACCTCAAAAGGTGACCTTGTTTGGAGATAAGGTCTCTACAGAGGAGAGGGTCATCAAGTCAAGCGATGTCATTCAGGTGGGTCCTAATCCAATGTGACTAATGTCCTTATAAAAAGAGGAGATTTAGACACAGAGGCATACCTAGAAGGAACGTGAAAAGGCCGAGAGAGAAGTCAGGGGTCCATCAGCCAAGAAGAGGGGCTGGAACGTCCCTTCCTACGGCCCTCGGATGGAGCCAACTCCACCGACGACACCTTGGTTTGACACGTCTTGCTTCCAAACCGTGCGACAATAAAGTTCTGTTGCTTAAGCCACCCAATTTGTGGGACGCTGCCACGGCAGGCCTAGCAAACCAATACACACGCTCACACATACACACGGACACACACGTGCACACACACACATGCATACTCATCACTCATATTCGTACGCACACGCCCCCCTCCCTCCGGCTGCAAAAATATGATGGAATTAGGAAAAACGCTCTCTGGCAAAGTCACAGTGACTTGCCCCAGAACAGTGGTTTATCCTCAGAGGCAGAGGGAGAAATTCAACTGGTAAGCTAGACGGAGGCTGCAAAAGCATGAACTAAGCCACCCGCATTGGCTGGCGGTGGGGGGCCTCCCTACGGTCAGGAGCAGAGCGGAATGCAGCAGCACCTATACGTCGAGGCTGCGCATCCATCCTCCTCCCTCTTGGCTCTGAGCCTGGGGTGGTTTTTCGGAGTTTACGAAAACAACTGTGTACTGCCAGTTTAACTCTGGCTGCTGTAGCCTGATCTGCTTTAGTTTCTGAGGGTGCCTTGCACTGGGAGAAAGGAAGTCACTGGGAAACTTGCTTGGCTGGGAAGCAAAGTGCAGTCTGTGAGGACCTAGCAGCTGGGGCGGGAAGGTCATCAGTGCTACTATGATCACCCCACTGCCCGCCTCCTGGGGGCCAGTCTGGGTCACACACCCTCACATACCTTCTCTCTGTGCTCCCTTCACCAGCTGCCACCGAGGGGTGGGCCCCAGCCTAAGGAGCCTCTTCAGGGTCACACAGCTGGTCAGGAACAGAGGTCTGGCTGGAAGCCAGGAATCCCACCCACAGGGCAGGGCTCTGCCCCTGGAAGGCATCCTGGGCAGTTTAGGACAGAGCAGATCCAGGAAGTATGCGAAGGATCAAAAGGGAAAAATTAAAAAGCAAATGCCAGGCAGCGACAGACTGTCTGTGAAACCACGTGCCTGTTTCTCCATGACCCTGGGAAGGCCAGGCTTTTTTTGGGGGTCTTAGTTTTCTGGTCTGTAAAAGAAGAGAGCCAAACTAGGTGAACCCCCCAAATGCACCTGCTTTCTGCTCCTGACCTCTGTCTTTCCGTGATGTTAGCATGAACCTTGGGCAGAGGGGAAGCCCAGGGTAGTTCTGAGTCTGGTAACGACGCGGGCAGAGTTGAGAAAAAGCCAGCCAGCAAATGGGGACAGCTGCTTCCTTTGAAAACTGCTTGATGCTTTTGCCAAGAGACATTTCAAGGGTTCCGGGAAGGAACTCCACTCTGTCTTAGACATTCCCCTTGTCAGAACTTTATCTCTTTAGTGGAAGGAGTTTATTGTGCTAAATGGAGCCATCCCATTTATGTACCATTAGCGTGACAGAACGTTCCAAAATGGATCTGCCGAGATCACAAGGAACTAAATGCAAGCAGGCACGGTGGAGGGACTGCCTTCTAAAATGGTCCTACCCAGGGCTTCCCTGGTGGCGCAGTGGTTGAGAGTCCGCCTGCCGATGCAGGGGACGCGGGTTCAGGCCCCGGTCCGGGAAGATCCCACATGCCGCGGAGCGGCTGGGCCCATGAGCCATGGCCGCTGAGCCTGCACGTCCGGAGCCTGTGCTCCGCAATGGGAGAGGCCACAGCAGTGAGAAGCCCGCGTACCACACACACACAAAAAAAGATAAAATAAAGTAAGAGCTTGTTTACCTGAAAGAATCTCCAATTGGAGTGAAGTGTGGGAAACCAAGACATAACCAGCCCTTAATTTATTGAGGGAAAATGCATGAGAAGGGAAGAGAATAGTGACTTCCCTTAAAAGGCTGCAGGAAATCTAGACTCCGCAGCACCTCCCAGGTGCTCAGGACCCTGAAAGCCAAAGAGCAGGGATGGGAAGAACACACGAGGATGTTTCAACCCCCCAGCTATGTCACACACCACGATCGCATTTATTCCTGTAAGAAACATTATTCTACAGAAAAAGAAATTGTTCACCAACGTCCAAGCCCTTCCCTTCCCATTGTACCCTGCAGTCTCCCAGTGTACCCTCTGCCTCTGATACTGCTCAAAAAGAAGGCTTTAGAAGGGAGGAGAATCTGGAATCGTAATATGTGGTATGCTTCATTCCAGAACCAGATGAAGCTGGTGGTGACCTTGTAAGGGAAAGGGTCTGATTGCCAATACAGGGCCCCGATGCAGGGCCTGACACGCACCCCATTTCCACTCTGAGTCTGTTGTGGGTCCCTCCATCAAGGATCATAGACTCAAAAGGTCCCTCTGCTTGCTACCTCAGACACTATACCCTTATCTTCTGCAGGAATATTGGTGCCATTATGGTGCTTCATGGACACAAAGCTTTAAGAAATGCACTGATTGCAATCTTGTCTAGAACAGTAAAAACCTGCAGCCAATGAAAATGTGTAGTCATAAAAATCAGCACCTGAAAACTGCAATTGGCTGAACTGATGGAATGCTATGGAACCTTTAGAAAGCATATTTTCAAAATTGCATGGCAACCTGGAATGATGCTATATTAATATATTGTGTATACAGGGGTACAGAGTTCTGGTTAAGAATGGGCTTTGGTATCCAACAGACCTGGACCTCTCCCTCTCTGTAAAAAGGATATAAAACTACTACTGCCTTAGGGAGCTGACGTTAAGTACAATGACCAGTAGGGGGATTTGTCCTACAGTAAAAGGACTCAGTGAATGGTGGCTAAAATAGAAATAAACAGAATATATTTGTAACTCATATCACAAAGGTTAATATTCATGGTATATATAGAACTCTTACAAACCAGTAGGAAAAAGACCAACAAACCAAACACAAAAATGGACAAAAGACATGGAAAACAGTTGACACACACAAAATATATAAATTATTCTTAGACATACAAAAAGATTCCCAATCCCACTCATATAAAAGAAAAGCAAGACTAAATTATGAGATAAGTTTTCCACCAAGAAAATTAGTTATCAGAATGGGAGGAAAGAGGTACCCTTATCCAACTCCATGAAGTTGCATAGCAATTAGGCATATGTATCCAACTTTAAAATATGCAATGTCTTTGACCCAGTAATTCTACTTCCAAGAATTTATTCTCAGGTATAGTGGCATGTGTATAAAATGACCTATATCGAAAGGTCTCTAATGCCACATTGCTTGCAATAATAAAAGACTACAAATAACCTATTAGTGGACTGGACTATTCATAAAATGCAATAGTATATGCAACCTTTAAGAGGATAGTACAGCTCCCAGCTCTATGAGAACTGGTATAGGACAATCTCAAAGATCTACTGTTAAGTGACAAGTGGTACAGGACAGTATATACACCACGCTACTTTAGTTGTTAACAAAAAAAGAATGTGAATATCTAGTCTTATATACATAATTTTTTATTAGTTTCTAGGTGTGTATAATGTGTATATAATATATAGTATATATGTGTGTGTGTATGTGTGTATATATATACACACACATATACACACATATATACACACATATATACAATATATATTTTACACACACACACACACACACACACACACACACACACACAAATATCCACAGACTATGCCTGAAAGGATAAATGTGAAACTGATAACAATGGTTTTCTCTGGAATGGGGTGGACTGGACATATGAGGTACTAAACTTCTCTTCACTGTGTTCCTTTCTACACCTTTTGAATTTTCAACCATATGCATGTATTAACTTGTGAAAAAAAATTAAGTACATAAAAATATAAAAAGTGAGATGGGCAAGAACTAAAAGGAAATATGGCACCATGAGAGATTAGAGAAGATTAAATCACTGTCTCAAAGCCAAGGATCACATTAATATATTAACGGGTTAACCCTAGAGAATGGGGGAACTCAATGCTGAAGGCAGAATGAAAAGCTGACGTGGAACGTATCACTTTTATTTTACAAAGGTATGTATTATTGAGCATGTATTACTTTTATAATTGGAAAAGTAATCTTTGAAAGTAATCATGCATCAATAAATGTTACAAATTTGAGCTTTAAATACACAGACTTAAAAAAGACCATCTTGCCTACTTGTTAGGTATTGCAACACCTCTCAATCTCCAATTTCCGTCTCCATGGTGAGTAGGGAATCCTTTACTCAGCCATGATGAACAAGTGTTTCAAATATGACCTTCCCTCAAGGAAGTTGTGCTTTCTTGCTGTAATATCATACTTTTAGGAGCCGACCATACTACACAACTGTGAGATGACACAATCTTCCTTTTTCATCAAAGATATGTAATTGACTCACTGTTATAGATGAGTATTTTCCTTCCATGAGCTGCCTATTCCCAGAAATGCTGTGAAACACTCTGTGAGTAACCAAATTCCTCTTTGGGAGTCAAATGTCACAGAATTTCATGAACTATGTCACAGACAGGATATGTCACAGGAAAACCCCATGAAAACGTTTTCCAAGCTCTGATTAGTTAAGCAGAGAACAAGAATTGGAGGCTGACTTGATTTATTAGTCTAAACAAGTCTTTTTTTTTTTTTTTGGCTCCATTCAATTTAATTGTGCAGTGGAGTCAACCTAGATGCCTCCCCATCCACCTATAAGACAGACAGACAGGTGGACACATACACAAACAGGGACTCAGTGAATTTTAATCAATTTTTTATTCTAGTAGTTATTTTAAAGCTTTGAGTCAAGTTTTAAAGACAGTATTTTGGGTTTGCTAAATCTAGTCCTCTGTAAGCAAAAGCACACATCTCATTAATGTTTCAATTGAGCGCTGGGAGGGTGGGGACGCATGATAACTCTGGGAGGCAATCCTAAACCCTGGGCCCAAGTGCCATTTCTGCCTTGGGATCCTCCCTACCTCACTCCCCGTCACCCAGTTCCCAGCCCTCAGGCCGGGCCTGAGCATCTGAGATCAGCACGAGGACTTAGCATGGAGCCAGGTCCTCTTACAGTTCACCCACCAAGCTCTTCTCTGCTCAAAGGCAAGAGGTGTTATACAGCCAGGCTTCGCTTCCCCAAGACAGCACTCACAATTCTGAAGAAGAAAGGAAAACCCAACAATCAAAGGTTCTCTTTCCATGAAATACCTGGTGAGCTCTAAGAAAACTCAACAAAAGGATCTACCACTTACCAACAGGAAAGAGGTCTGATCCTATTGAATCAGTACCTATGGACTGCAGGGGAACCAGTGGAAGGCTCGAGAAGGTTTAGACTTCCATCCACACAACAGGTCTCATCATATCATGCATATCAGTGTCACTATGAACTGCCGGTCACTCTGAAAACTCACGAACAGCCTTTCTTACATTTCTTCAAAAGCACAAAGTCCCATGTGAAGGCAGACCGTGCAGCAAACAGACCTCTGATCCAATTCACTCTGACTTGCACGGGCAGGAAGAGAGGACCCCAGGTAAGTCCAGATGATTGACCTGAGTGTCCTGCTCTGCCAGGACTAAGTGGAGATTCGGGATCAGGACATGGGCTGGGGACACTGGCCTGATGAAGAGCAGGGCGCGGCGGGCAGCCAAGGAGCACTTTGAAAGGCTCAAGCCAGACCCACTCAAATCTTCTGACCCGCACCTCATGCAGCAAACTGATACCACTGACTACCTGGGATTCTGAGCCTGGTTGCAGACAGCGTCGCGTTTGAGGTTTAAACCAAGAGAAACTTGCCCTTGACACGGAGGACCTGACCCTGACCTGGTTCTGATTCTGCTCTAGTCTTGGGCTTTAGCAAGAGCACATGATATGACCCCTCTTTTGCCCACAGCTCTGTGCTTTCCCAGTCTGGCCCCGGGCCAGCTCTGCTGGACCACAACTTTGGGCGGCCTGGATATGAGGGCAGCTAAGGGCCGGTCACCTGCTTCTGGCCACTGCTTTTGTGGCTCTGAATGCCAGGAAGGAACCTCTGCAAAGGGATGCATGATAAACAGCCAGCAGTAAGACAGGCCACGGGGAGTCACGGAGGGTACTTGGCTTTGCACAAAGAAATGTGCTCCTTCCCTTTGCTTAATGCCAAGGGAACCTGACCACCACTTCAGATCTCATTTCTGAGGAATCTCTCTGCTGGGTTGTGGAATCCCAGGAGCAAGCACTGTGGTTGAAAACCAACAAGTTATACTGATTATGGAAACAGGATAAAGTCTGAGAACCAGCAACAAAAGAAGAAGCGGGGGGGGGGGGGGGCGTCCACCGTTCACTTGCATAGCCTCTGTTCATCCTGTTTACCCTCCCGAGGCCCCCTTTGATCTGGTGGCTGACTGCTGCTCACCAGTTTGCTGCCATGGTTTTTAGACCCTTCTTTTATTCTCCATTTATTTATGAGTGGTAAGATGATCCAATGGGAAGAACTCGAGTCTAGAGAAAAGAAGGTCAGGGTTTGAATCCTCTGGTGTCACAAAGTGACCGTGTGATGCTACGTAAGGGATTTTCTCCTCTCTGAAACTCAGGTCACTCATATGTTAAAGGGATATAATAATTATCATAGTGGGCTGAATAGTCTCGCCTCCAGAATCCACATCCACCGGGAACCTCAGAAGATGACCTTATCTGGAAATCGGGTCTTTGTAGATATAATTGTTAAGATGAGATCATATCGGATGAGGGTGAGCCCTCAGTCCAATGACAGGTGTGGTGTCCTGATAAGAAGAAAGGTCACACAGAGATGCATACAAAGGAGAACTCCGCGTGAAGACACAGACGGAAATTGGAGTGATTCATCTACAAGCCAAGAGGTGCCAAGGATTGCTGGCAACACCAGAAGCTAGGAGGAGACGTGAAACAGATTGTCGCTCAGAGCCTCCAGAAGGAATCAACTCTGCCATCCCTGATTTTGGATTTCTGGCCTCCTGAACTGTGAGAGAATAAATTTCTACTGTTTTAAGCCATTAAATTCATGGTAATTTGTGACGGCAGCAAAGGGAAACAAACACACCTCCCTTCTAAGGCTGTTATGAAGATTCCCTAGGAGACAACACGTGAAAGCAGCCAGTTTCCTGCCCGGGGCAGGGGAGACCCTCAACACAAGGCAGGTCATTCTTGCTCTGTCCTCTGGCAACAGGCTAATAATAGGATTTTCAAGCTTTATCAAGCAGGTGGCCACATGGTATTTGCGTTTTTGAAAACTCATGGACAAACCGGGGAGAACAAAGGGATACGTGTGGAATCAGGGCATCCCCAGGCAGCACGGCTGCAAGGCAGAAGCACATGTGGATGCTGGTGACCAGTGAAGCCAGTTTGCAAGGACTGAAGCTGCAGAGTCCTGGAGCTGGCAATGCGTATGCACCTGTCAAACAGGGGAAGGCACGTGGGGGCCCAGAGACCTCAGGTGTCGGCTGAGGTTGATGATCAAATGATCATAGCCCTATACTGAGCATTTATGATATGCCAGGCATGGGACTAAGCAATTTGAATGCACAGTCAGATTTATTCCTCAAAACCCACCTAAGAGGCCAGGGCTCTTGACAGCTCTATTATACTGCTCAGGAAAGTGAGACTCAAGAGACTTTTAAGTGACTTGCCCCAAGACATGCAGCAGTAAATGGTGAAGCTGCCTGTCTCAGGGCCTTTAACTACCATCTTGCCTCTTGTAGAAGCTGGAAAAATTGGACTTATCGAACAAGAAATATTAGCCCCTTGGGGCTTCCCTGGTGGCGCAGTGGTTAAGAATCCACCTGCTAATGCGGGAGACATGGGTTCGAGCCCTGGTCCGGGAAGATCCTACATGCCGTGGAACAACTAAGCCCATGCACCACAACTACTGAGCCTGAGCTCTAGAGCCCTCAAGTCACAACTACTGAGCCCGCAAGCCACAACTACTGAAGCCCGTGGTCCTAGAGCCTGTGCTCTGCGACAAGAGAAGCCACCGCAGTGAGAAGCCCGCGCACCGCAACAAAGAGTAGCCCCCGCTCGCCACGACTAGAGAAAGCCCACGGGCAGCAACGAAGGCCCAATGCAGCCAAAAATAAATAAATTAATAAATAATTTTTTTAAAAAAATCTTAAAAAAAAAGAAAGATTAGCCCCGAGATTCTTTTTCTACCTTACCACATACTCTAAATGAATCCTAGAACCTTCCCATGAGCTCTCTGACTTAGCTGTGTGTCAGTCTCCTTTACAGGAAATAGAGATGATATGGATGACAATGTCACAATTATTCATTGAACATTACAATGTCTAGGCATTCCACTATGCTCTCTATATACATTATCTCAATAGATCCACACAGCAATACCTTGAAGTAGGGTATAATCCCTATTTTGTAGATAAAGACATTGAGGCTCAGAGCTTAAATAATTTGCCCAAGGACACAAAGCAAGTAAGTAACAGAGCTGAGATCTAAGCGCTGGCTTGTCAGCCTCTCCTAAGTCCACTATAAAGAAGCAAATATTGACATCCTTTTTGCTCTCCCAAGATATAGGATGTGCCACAGCTCACTGAATCTAAGAATTCACTTTGGGTTCTTAGGTATGTCTCAGATATAGCCTTTTTTTAAAATATTTTTTTATAAATTTATTTATTTATAAATGTATTTATTTATTTATTTTTGGCTGCGTTGGGTCTTCGTTGCTGCGCGTCGGCTCTCTCTAGTTGCAGCGAGCGGGGGCTACTCTTCGTGGCCATACGCAGGCTTCTTATTGCGGTGACTTCTCTTGTTGCGGAGCATGGGCTCCAGGCACGTGGGCTTCTGCAGTTGTGGCTCGCAAGCTCTAGAGCGCAGACTCAGTAGTTGTGGCACACGGGCTTAGTTGCTCCGCGGCATGTGGGATCTTCCCAGACCAGGACTAACCCGTGTCCCCTGCATTGGCAGGTGGATTCTTAACCACAGGGCCACCAGGGAAGCCCCTCAGATACAGTCTTAACAAGCTGTGACTGCCCTCTGCCCCTACTTCAGAGGCCTGGGTCTCTCCTCTAAAGGCTCAAGGTGAGTGACTTTCTCTTCAGCAGAGTGGTTGGAATTCTCTAGATAATGTCTGCCTACTCCCAAGAATGTCTCTTTGTCTTGTACACAGTTTGGACAACAATAGCAGGGATCTGAGAGCAGCCAGTCCACTCCGGACATGGACCCCTCCCCAAGCAAGCAGGGCAGAAGGTGGGGATCCAAGAACAGGAAATAACAGGGGCTGGGTTTGGGGTCGCGGGGAGGTTCAACGCGGAGGGAACACAACCAACAAACATCTCAAGCCGTGAGGCGCTAGAAAGCTCCTGGAACAAAAAGGTTGCCTTGAGCCAAGATGTTACTTTGTTGTATTCTAAAACACTCAATCTCCCATTTTTTCCCCTTAGTTTTTCTGAGTATATCCTATGCAAAGTGAAAAAATGTAACGCCAAGCCATGCTCCCATGCTGGTGATTTCAGGCTGAACCTCAGAATCGGTGCAGGGGTTAAAACTCCTGTATCTCATCTTGGCAAGGCACGTGGCCATTAAGGGGATTGGGAAGGGAGAGGGGGCAAGGTTTTACTTGCAAAAACTGCGGTGGCACCAAGGGTTCCCCACCAAGTCAGCCTCCCTCAATGTGACCATGTAATGCTGAAATCCCTAAGTGAGCATATATTCCTTTCAGGAACCTGGTTGAGCCTGTGTTATGAAAAGTATTCTTTAAAATCACTTCTTGGGGCTTCCCTGGTGGCACAGTGGTTAAGAATCCGCCTGCCAATGCAGGGGACATAGGTTTGAGCCCTGGTCTGGGAAGATCCCACATGCCGCAGAGCAATTTAGGCCTGTGCGCCACAACTACTGAGCCTGCACTCTAGAGCCCGCAAGCCGCAACTACTGAAGCCCAGGTGCCACAACTACTGAAGCCCGCACACCTAGAGCCCGTGCTCCGCAACAAAGAGAGGCCACCGCAATGAGAAGCCTGCGCACCGCGACGAAGAACAGCCCCTGCTCGCCGCAACTAGAGAAAGCCCGTGCACAGCAACAAAGACCCAACACAGCCAAAAATAAATAAAATAAATTAATTTTTAAAATGAACGCTTTAAAAGAAAAAATAAATAAATAAAATCACTTCTTGATTTCACTCTCTAATTCATGTTTAACAAATCATGTATTAGGCCAATTAATTTCAGAGGTGGGATATGAACACAAAAGAATAACCTGAGAGAATATGAGATGTTTAAAACATTGAGCCCAGTTAGGTTCACACATCCAGCTTGCCTTCCTCTTTGTAAGCCTGGATCTATCTTTGCAATATTTAAGGATTCAGGAATATAAATGCACCACAACAACCACTGCTGGGAACGTAGGTCCCAGGGGCAGAGGAAGTCAGGTGTGTGGTCCAGAAAGATGTCCCCAGTCTGTGATCTGAACCCCACCCAATGGGTGCTCGAGATCAGGGGTGCCACTATGGTTTGCTCTGGGTCTCCCTTCCTCCACCAAAGCTCAGCACAACTAGGCCTTCAATAAATGTCGCTTGGGGCTTCCCTGGTGGCGCAGTGGTTGGGAGTCCGCCTGCCGATGCTGGGGACGCGGGTTCGTGCCCCGGTCTGGGAGGGTCCCACGTGCCGCAGAGCGGCTGGGCCCGTGGGCCGTGGCCGCTGGGCCTGCGTGTCCGGAGCCTGTGCCCCGCGGCGGGAGAGGCCACAGCGGTGAGAGGCCCGCGTACCGCAAAAAAAAAAAAAGTCTCTGGGACGATTTTCTAATAGACACTCATGAATCCGGAATTAAGGATCTGCCACCCTGCCCAAGCTTGACCTACTTTCCTAAGTCTATCTCCTCGCTGGCCACTCCTCCCTGGCCCTTCCCTCCCTCCTTCAGCTTCCCCCAAAGCCCAGGTCCAACCTGCTCCCCACTCCATCCGAAGTCTCCGGGTGAGAGAAACAGCCCAGCAGAATGAACTGCTCTGTCACATCTCCACATCCTTCTAGAGGACTTGCCCAGTCACTGTTGGAGCTCCCTGAGGGCAGGGCTCCCCTCACCTGAGTCTGTGAACCTCACACTCAGTCCGTGTCAATCAAGGGCTGTCAGCACTGCCCTCAGAGGCTTTGTGTCCCTGGGAGGGCTTTAACTACCTCAGCCTGAAACAAGACCTCTCAACCTCCAAGATTTCTGGTGTTATAATAACGTGCCACCTCACTGCTGAAAATTTTCCTCCAAATTACAGGCTTATGGCAAACCCTAAGTAGTACTGAAAAGTTGTAGTTTTTGACGCCTGTGAAAAATAAACTCCACACTAAAATTTTCTCCCAGCATTATAAACTCTGAAATCTGTCAATGCTTTAGTTCTCAAAAAAGAAAATAAAAAAGCAATCGGGGGCATATCTTTCATATACTTTTTTTTATTGTGGTAAAATATATATAACATAAAAGTTGCCATTTTTTACCATTTTAAGGGTACAAGGCAGTGGCCGTTAATTACATTCACAATGTCGTGCAACCATCACCACAATCTATTTCTAAAATTTTTTCATCACCTCAAACAGAAACTCTGTACACACTAAGCAGTAGGGGGTATAATTTTTGAAACATTCTGTGAGGCTAATGAAGTTGAAAGCAGATTCTAGGTAGATGGATTATATCTTTGTAGCAAAGATATGGGGAAAAAAGACTAGAAGAGAATAAAATAATTATTGATTGTATCAGGATAGTGGCCGTGACTGCCCTATTTTACTTTCTAAATGTTTGATAATTAATTTTTTATAGCCCCTTTTTGGTCTCATAAGCATGCTAGAAAACTAAAGTCACAATGAAAAATAACAGTGAAATAGATTAATTTTATTCAATTGATACTTTCCTGAAAAGCTGTATGTAAATTAACACCAGAGTTTGTCAGAATTTGAAAGTATCTGGGGGAGAAAAAAAAAAAAAAAAGCCTTGTTTTGACTTGCAAATCCCAAGCACAATTACAGATGTGCTTCATCTGCATTACGTTTAAATTCACAATATTGCTAATATTATTATAAAAATAGATGGTTCTACTTCTATTTTGTAAAAAAGAAAACAAACAAAAAGAAAAAGCCCTAGCAATTTAATGGTATCAGGACCAATTCTTGAAGGAATTAAAATGGTAACTTCTTTGGAAAGGAAAATATGGTCACCTCTACCCCAGCCTCAGTGATCTAAGACCCAATTTCTAGAGTGACTTTAAAAACAAACCGAATAACTAGAATACTTTTGCACCTTTGCTATATAGGTGGAGATTAAGCCTTGGTATAAGAATATATCCCAGACAGATAACGTCAATCAGTGGTTAACAGCTCAGAGATAATCCCCTCTTTGAAAAGTCTGTTTTCAGTTGAACCTTCTAGTTGGGTTAATTGATGACTTATCTTCCATTAGGAGCACCATGCACATCAAAGCATTGTTTGGGGACAGAGTAAAGCGGACCGGAAGGAGGGGGGCTCTTTAACCCTCAGGGCTAATAGCTGGAACTGAATATTTCCTAACAGAGATAGCAGTTTGCAGCTTAATAAACTAGCCATTTGTTTGAGAACTGAATGGCAACCAATTTCTGGGCTGTTGATGGATGTCTAGGAGCACACATGCTTGTGCTCACATACAAAGCAACACAAGCCTTTGTCCTCCCAACCTCTCAAATCCACTCCTGGCCAGCATTCTCCCCTTCCCTAGCCTATCTTGCCGCACCTGTGACCAGCACAGTGGTCCTTGGCACACCTGCTCTGAGACAGAAAAATCACTGAGCACCCATCACCTCTCTCTTCACAGTAACACCCTTCTTCAGCACATGCCCACCAAGGGAGGCTTCTCTTCTCCCCACCTAAGAGAGGCTGCAGCCTTACATGTTCCCCAGCAATGATGCTAGCAGGAGCCTTGAGGCAGTTAGATGTGTGGTCCCTCCCCTTTAAGCCAGTACCTCAGTTCGCACTCCCAGAAGCTGCTTTTCTGGGTTAGAATCTTCTTCCTGCCAGCCACCTCTGGACCCAGCTCTCAGGTCTACTGGCCTCCTTTGTGGTCAACCCTCTCAGACCTTAGTCACAAAGTCTCATCATCTGGGGGTCAGAGCTGCGAGCCTGCTGAGACCCAGAGGATTCCACCCGCATCTCCACCACAGAAAAAACCAACCTGATGCACCTGAGGTTTTCTTCTTCAAAAAATCTCAACCATGTTTGCCAAAGAAGCACACTCATGAATGCAAAAATATGCAATGTAGCCACATGATCATTTCTAAAATCACTAAGGCTGTTGGTGACAAGTAATAATTTGTGTATTTACATTGTGCATAAGAAGGGGAGGGAGTTTGAAAGAATCTGGAAAGGAAAATAAGAGCATTAGACTAGAGGGGGATATACATAAATAAAACAACCTGGACTACTTTGCTTCATCAAGCAGAGCCTTCTCACAGCATTACGCAAAAAGCTTTTGGAATGAAAACCACATATACGATGTGCAAAGTTAATTAACTAGCTGAGGGACCTTTCAAGTCTAAAAGGATACTTGTAATAAAGTTAGTTCCTCTCGGATTTGCCTGCTGATAAATTTTATGTCCACCCACATGTTTTGAAAAAAAAAAAAAAAAAAGTGAGACCAACTCCCCTAGAGTAACGAGCTGTGAAACACAGCAGTACGTAGGCATCTCATTCTCTCTGCTGGTCAACACCACCAATGAACAGCAGGATATGATGAACAGGGGTCAAATCACAGGGGTTTTAAAACATGTTAATTTGTAGCCACCAAACGGACATTATTAAAAATTAACTCCTAATTATTTTTTAAATGACCTATACAGTATGTGTGGCTAAGAGTCCTTTAAAACAGCTACCACCTATGTGGTTAATGTTAATAACAAAACTGTAGAAAAAGAAGCAGCTTTCGTCAAGTGCGTTGAAGTTAATTCAACTCCCATGTAGGAGCTACGAAGCAACCAAATTTTAAGTTGCAATGGTATAAACATTTAGATGCTATAATGGAACCACAGGCATAGACTTTCGCTATTGCATGGGAACTACAATGTGAGCATTTACATCACACATTCATTCTGTGTGCCTTTTTCTGGTATAAGTAACCCAAGGGCTTTACTGCAAGCCAATCTCAAAAGAAGCCACAGGATACATGCATATTTAAGCTTCTGATTTATTATCCTTCAAGGTGAAGCTCTTCAGAAAACTAACCATTAAGAGGTATACAGACCCCTGCCTGAATTTACAGTGCAGAAGGAAGGGGTTCTAGCCTTGCTCCTTCTGCCGTCTTTACTTCTCCTCCTGTAAAATGGGGATGCTGTGTAGGATGACACAGTACATCACCTAAGAGATAATATCACTAACTTGAGCAAGTTGATCAATCTGTCAACTAAGACCTCAACAGATATTAGAGCAATGCAAATCAAAATTACAAGGAGGCACCACCTCACACCGGTCAGAAAGGCCATCATTAAAAGTCTACAAATAACAAATGCTGGAGAGGGTGTGGAGAAAAGGGAACCCTCCTACACTGTTGGTGGGAATGTAAGTTGGTACAGCCACTATGGAGAACAGTATGGAGGTTCCTCAGAAAACTAAAAATAGAATTGCCATATGATCCAGCAATCTCACCCCTGGGAATATATCAGACAAAACTATAATTCAAAAAGATACACGCACCCCTATGTTCATAGCAGCACTGTTCACAATAGTCAAAACATGGAAACAACCTAAATGTCCATCAACAGATGAATGCATTAAGAAGATGTGGTACATATATATACAATGGAATACTACTCAGCCATAAAAAAGAACAAAATAATGCATTTGCAGCAACATGAATGCAACTTGAGATTATCATACTAAGTGAAGTAAGTCAGAAAGAGAAAGACAAATACCTTCTGATAGCACTTATATGTGGAATCTAAAATACAGCACAAATGAACCTATCTACAAAACAGAAACAGACTCACAGGCATAGAGAACAGACTTGTAGTTGCCAAGGGGACAGAGGGGAGGGAGAGGGATGGACTGGGAGTTTGGGGTTGGTAGATGCAAACTATTACATTTAGAATGGATAAACAACAAGGTCCTAATGGATAGCACAGGGAACTATACTCAGTATCCTGTGATAAACCATAATGGAAAAGAATATAAAAAAAGAATGTATATATGTGTATAACTGAGTCACTGCTGTAAGCAGAAACTAATACAACATTGTAAATCAACTATACCTGAATAAAAAATAAACAAAAAAACAAATCTCAGTAGAGAGAAAGGGCCCAGATAGTCTCAGGACACATACCACACGCCTGCTACCATTTCACACTTCTGAGGCACCAGGAAGATAGAATCAACACTCTGAAGATCTCAACAGCAGCCTTATGAGATAGCTTGGAACTATGATTGCCATGTTTCACAGATAAATCCACAAAGAAGCATCATTCCAAGGTTTAAAACATTCTAACCAGGTACAAAAATCTCAAGGGAGTCCAAGTTATAAACATTACAACTGAGCAGAAGAATCAGGTTTAGAAACTGCGTTCGTTCCACACCTGGGAGCCTCGGCCACTCTCTATCTCGATTCTGCCTTCTTGGAATTCCTAAACTGAGTCCACTCTGCTCATCCCAAATATTCAGGTCTAAGGCGTTTCCAGGCCATTGGAGCTGATAAACGAAGGCCTAACAACAGCTATGAAAACCAGCCTTCAGAACTTGATAAAATGAGGCCTCAGAAGAGTTGATGCTTATTTTTCAAGTCACTGGAACACAAGCAGATTGTTAACGGCTTCTTCCGTGAGTGTTTACTAGGAACAGAGAGATTGAAGATTCAAGAACTGCTTAGGGGAGCTTCAAGTAAGGGACCGTTTGTGCTCTGGGAAGAATCTCAAACATTACCAGATCTGGACCTGTTTCAATTTAAATCTCAATTTGTTTGGGGCTAAACATATGAAACCCAAACAAAAGGTCTGGACAGAATACAGTTTGAGACTGAACGGAACTCAAGACATGACACCTTGCTCTTAAAAAAAAAAAGAGAAAAAGGTAGAACTCTTGTAAATTTCCTAGGGTGCATTTAGATCACAGGCAAGGAGGAAAAAGGAGAACTGTGTCCAAGTGACAAACACACAGTAACATGGGAGCTTCTGGGGGGGGGGGGGGCGCAATTCAAGAGGTTCTACTGATTCAGGATGGAGACCCTTGAGTAATCCTACAAGATGGCACTCCTTCAGATGTCTGAGGGATCACGACACAGGCAGAAAGGAGAGGGGAACAGATGGATCTAAGTTCATGAGGCCAAAAGAGAAGTCTGAGCAAGAAAGAAATAAAAATTAAAAGTGCATCTTTTGCCAAAAAGGCAAATAATTTCTCTCAGTTCAAAGGGGCTCTGGGAACAAGGGCCCAGCTGTAACCCCAGAGGTCTCGGTTCCAGTGCCTCTATAGATAGCAGACCAAATCTCAAATAAAAATAAACCGGTTAGGGCAACTTACGTACACCACATGAATTCATAAGGGACATCTGCCCTCAAGATAAAAATTCAAGAAAAAGTGGAAAAATAAGCTAGAGGGAAAACTGCAAAGAAGATTCTCTGCAGCAGCCATACTCCAGGTTCTAATTCCTAAGCAGAATTTGCAAGAGGTCAAAGATCAAGGCTTTATCAAAAGCTGCATCTTTGGAATTCCGTCCTCCCCTCGAAGAGACATTTAAACCAAGAATGGTTTAGAAGTGTGGAAACTTGAAGTGAGAAGTGGCTAGCTCTCCTTTTACATTCTTTTCCATTATGATTTATCACAGGATATTGAATACAGTTCCTTGCGCTATACAGTAGGACCTTGTCGTTTATCTATTTTATACATAATAGTTTGTATCTGCTAATCTTCAACTCCTAATTTGTCCCTCCGCTGCCCCCTTTCCTCTTTGGAAACCATAAGTTTGTTTTCCATGTCTGTGAGTCTGTTTCTGTTTTGTAAATTACTTCATTTGTATCATTTTTTTAAGATATCATATAATTGATATCATATGGTATTTGTCTTTCTCTGTCTCACTGACTTCATTTAGTAGGATAATCTCTAGGTCCATCCATCTTGCTGCAAATGGGATTATTTCATTCTTTTTTATGGCTGAAGCTCTCTTTCTAAATTTAACACCACCATTAAGACATGAGAGCTGTTCACTTGCTTCGTGTCTCCCTGGTTGCAACTTGAGCACAGACTATCCAGTGGCTGTGAGCAGGAGATCTGGATACTGGGCTGGGCTTAGCTGCATCCATTCATTTGCTTTGGCAAGTGGGTACCTCCTGCGTCTCAGGCACTGGGCTGGGCGCTGTGACACATGGGGAGAACCAGGCATGGAGCTGCCCTCTGGAAATTTATGGGAGAGGGAAAACAAGATGTTTTTCGATCACAAACACATGTGAAGTTGCACCTGTAATAAGTGCTTGGTTAGAAAGGCACTGGGTCCGTTGACACCCTCTAACAGGGGAATGTGAGCTAGTCAGGGAGGTCAGGGGAGGCTTCTGTGAGGAAGTGACAGTTGGGCTGCCATCTGAAAGCTGAGGAGTTAAATAAGCCATGGTGGGGACAGAAGACTGTTCCAGGCTGGTGTGAAAGGCCCTGGGGTACGGGTGAGAGAAGCAAGGGGACAAGAAATGGCAGGTAGCTTCGGTAGCTGGTGAAAGGTATCAGGACTGCCACCCCTAAGTATGCCCCTTTGGCATAGGACTATTTTGAGCTGAATGCAACTGCGAAGAAGTAGATGCAAGAAAAGCTCTCTGCCTTCCCCTTATTTGTCTAGAAGCATGACACAGATTCATAAAGGTGTGCCCCCTTCCTCTCTCTACCAGAAAGCACAGAAGGTAATCACCAGTGACAACTCCAGACCCTCATCAGCCCAGAGATGGCCCCAGGAGTCTACGTAACAATCCTCACTAAAAGTAGCCTTATCTATCATTAGTCTCCCCATATATTTGCATTCCCACAATTTGCCAACCCTAGGAGCTCACAGTCCTTTTCCTTTGTCTTCTCACTTCTCTACAAAATTATTGTTCTTTGCTAAGATGCTACAGAAATTCAAGTTCTAACCACCCCTTTGAGGTCCTCGTAACTGAGTACTCCCGTGTGTATGCACATGGAATGCATGCATTAAAAAACTTGTTTGGGGGGCTTCCCTGGTGGCGCGGTGGTTCGGAGTCCGCCTGCCAATGCAGGGGACATGGGTTCGTGCCCTGGTCCAGGAGGATCCCACGTGCTGCGGAGCGGCTGGGCCCGTGAGCCATGGCCGCTGGGCCTGCGCGTCTGGAGCCTGTGCTCCGCAGCGGGAGAGGCCACGGCGGTGAGAGGCCCGCGTACCGCAAAAAAAAAACAAACAAACAAACAAAAAAAAACTTGTTTGCTTTTCTCTTGTTACTCTGTCTTTTCTCAGTCTAATTTGCAAGGCCCCAGCCAAGAAACCTAAGTTGGGTAGAGGAAAAAGGGCTGTTTTTCCCCTTCCCAACGTTGGGATGGAATAAAGGGGTCATGATGGAAAAGATGTCTGGAGAGGTGGATTGGTCAGACCATACAGGATTTGGGTCTTAATTTCAGGTGCCATTGAAAGGATAAATGCACGAAGGGTAGGAGTGGGGAATGACATACCATTTGCTTTGCCAGTCTCAGTTTTGTGTCCTGATAATGGCCTGCTTTCTGGCTAATGCCCAACAAAGCTAGGAGTCTGGTCAGGGAATGGAATCCCAGCAGTGGCCATGCTGCTCTGGGCTTCCTAGCGGCTGTGGTCCAAGGACTTTGGGATTTCAATTCAATAGCCCCATAAACCCAGTGAATTTGAAGCCAGGCCTGAAGTAATGTATTTACTGTTGAATGTCTGATTTTTTTTTCTTAACTTAATCTTTCTGATCCAGCCCTGGAGATAACACAAACAAAAAATATGTGATGCCAGTAACACCGGATGGCAAATTTACTCTCCGTTTGATAAAGTTTATACTCTAATACATAATAATAAATGTCTGTATTATTTCCAAACACGCTGCGTGTTCCTAACAGTTCAGTAAACATTGGCTAGATTACAGAAGTAAGCCTGATCCCTTTAGGCACTACCCTGCTAATAAGGATATTCCTGCTCTCAGATGGTGCTAGTTAGCAGTTGAGGCTGAAAGTGCCGATATGAAGCAAACTGCACTGCAGAAGTAGAAAGAGTGTGGGGTTCAGCATCAAACAAAGTCTCTTGGATCCTGGCTCTGTACCAGCTTGCTGGAGGACAAGCCAGCGGACCTCTCTGAGCCTTGGTTTCCTTATCTGAAAATGGGATGTGGTCCTTAGAGTGCTGTTGTATCAAAGGAGATCCTATATCTAACACGCAGAGGGGGCGCCCCGCGCACAGGGACTGTCACGGTGCTAGGTAGGGGGGTAGCAGTAGGGGTAACCTGGAGAAGACAGCCACAGCTCCCTGTGGGCCAGTGGCTCACCGGGCTGCCTAGTAAGTGGCTTGTACATCACATCCCAAAGGGAACCATGAAAGGAAAGCATTTCATACAGAGGACTTCCCAGCTTAACCTCGGCCTAAACCCCTTCGTTCTCATCTTGAAATCACGCAAGCAGCTGCTGGTGCTTTCAGGCAGGCCTGCAGAAGCAGCCATGTTCCCTCTCTGGGGAGGCCAGTGGGCATGGTAACAGCAGCTGCCCGGGGTTTCATCTGGAGAGAGGCAGTAGCCATTCACATCCAAAAGCGGCCAAGTGCAAGTGTGGCTGCCTCAGTCTGCCTTGCCCTGGCCCATAACCTTGAAAGGCACTGGTAGATTTTTCTACCCGCCCCCCCCCGGCCGACTTATCTTTCAATCAGATCTAGAAAATGACAGTGAGAGAGGATTCGCTCCAGCAAATATTCGAGATGCAGTGAGATGGGGAGAAGACTCCATTTCTGCACATAGAGCCTTGTCCCTTGGGGTGCTTAGGGAGTGGGGCGTCGGGTGCAGGACTGTGAACTTGCTGATAAGACTCCCAGGGGCAACCCTGCAACCTGCGTGCCTGGTTTTTAAGATCTCTGCTTTAGCAAGGTGTGATCCCTAATTTGATAGAAAAGCCTGGAAAGCCACCCAGTCTACATTAAGGACCTCAGCTGCATGACAAGAGTCTTGTAGGCTTTCAAAAGCTTCAACTCCTTTAAGATGTTCTTCATAACCTCTACTTCTATTTTTTCTATTCTAGATTTCGGGAAAAGGTCTGACAGAGCATCACTTTGACGTCAGGAGGCTTCATGACCCGGTTTCCGGGCACAGTCTCCAGGCACTCGCCTCCCCAGAAGCTACCCTGGGCTCACTCAGCAGAGGCCACCAGCCTCGTGGAAAATCCTCAGACCAGAATCTTCAAGTCACCTGTGAGAATCCACTCCTTTTCTAGGCTGAGGAGGGCCTGGGCCAGCCTCACGTATTCTGGTTGAGTGTCCAGTATAAGAACATTGCAGGAATCCTTAGTTATTCAGAAGGATTTCTAAAAAAGCTCCTTGAGACAAATCCTAAAAACCATACCTCTTTTGCAAGAGTGCCAGGTGGCCTTCAAGGGGCCAGGGAGCAATGTGGGCTGTCTACATATCAGGGGCTAGGGGACATGGTCTTCTGCGTGTCTTTGGCACACGGAGCTTCATATGTGGGACACAGTAAAAGAGTGACAATTAAGGCCACCCATTTCCGATGGCCTTTCTCAGGCCGCCACCCCCACCCATGTAAACAGAGGTCTTGAGGGGAATCACCCTAGTATCTGAACCAAGACCTCAATCCATTTCTTATTTAATGATTCTGCAGAATCTTATGATAAGCTGCCTCAGTTTCCTCCTTGCGACTGAGAAGAGACAGATCCAGAGACAAACACAGGAGCAAGTGGACTATTATCAGCTTCCTTCTGGATGGGCAGTGGGGTGCTGCCCGGCCTTGTCCACCACCGTCTCATCTTTCCAAAATAGCAGGAAGGCAACCTCTGCCTCCCTCTGGGCCCAATGATACGGAACCTGTTCTTTCAAACTTCAGCTTGCGTCAAGGTCAAATGTCTAACCCTTCGAAAGTCAGATTTGTAAAAGGCCTGAGGTTGTTGGCTGAGGAAACTCAGTTCTTAGTACCTTTCTTGATAAAGTGCTTAAGATTAAAAAAAAAAAAAAAAAGGCGTGCTTTGTGTGTTATTTGTATGATTCTCAGCTACCATCCCCTCCCCCTCCACTCTTTTCCTCCAGCTGTCTGCTTTCAGAGCGAAATTATATGCCTCAGAGGCTACAGTCCTAGAAAAAAAAGAGAAGGGAGAGGGGAAGGTGAAAGGTGTTTACAACTGGTTTTGCTCCTTCCCACAAGAAATGGAATTCAATTAAAAGCCCTCTCCATCACAAAAGTGCAAAATTACTATGCTTATCACTCGCCAAGTCAGAGCGGTTTCAGGGCAAACCTGATTTAGATGGGTAGCTCTAAGTGACAGGCCTCTTTTCCCATTTTTCATTTTTCAGATTTTGTTTTCTCGGGACTCCTGAACTGATTCATGCAAAGCAAATGAGATTTCATAATAGACTCTGGGACAATTCCACCCCCTGGGGGCAAACCTATTCATTAAATGTGGGGTGAGGTAATGCCGCCCATCTGCTAGGGAAAGCTGGGTGCCCTTTAAGCCACTAAAGGAAAAAGTGCTTCAAGACCATCCTGGGGAAATGGAGGGGCTGAAGGCTTGTACCTTCTTAGGTTTCCTTCCTCAAGATAGTTGCTCGGGACTCTCAGAAAAACATCTCATTCATAGCTGCCTGGAAACTTGAGCCATTTTTCCCTGGAAGTTATTTCATCAGTTCAGGGGAAGTGGCTTTCCCTTATCCTGAAAACCACATGTCAGGAGAAGGAAGAAATCCCAGAACAAAGCATATGGCAGAAAAAGCAGGAGGCTGACGGGAGCCGAAGCTGTGAGGCAATTCTGGATCTAAAATGGTTTCTATTACTATATAAATGGATTCTGAAGGAAAAAACAAAACCATTTTATTTCTAAAACACTCTTTTTCTTCTTATACATTAGTGGGGAAATCTCAAGAATGAGTAAAATTTTCTTCACCATGGGGACAAAATCTGTTATTAGTTTTTGTGGTAGTGGTGATAAGGGGGTTGATTTTTAAATGCTGTCCCTGTCTTGCAATAGGAAACATTCTCTTTTCTTTCTTCCTTCCTCCCTCCCTCCCTTCCTTCCTCTCTTTTTTCTTTCTTCCTTTCCTTCTTTTTTTTTTTTAAAAGAAGGTCTAATTCTTAAATGTCAAAAATTGGTTATGAAAGCAATAGCTCACTGAAAAACCTAACTGAAAAGTCTCCATTCTATGTCCAGAGCTCGGGTGGGGAGAATTGTTGACACCTTTTCCATAGTATATTTATATAGGAATTTATATTTGGCTGAAGTCTTGGAAAGTACAGAGGTGTGCAGCAGGTGAGGGGAATTGCTGGAAAGAGCTAGTGACTGTAGAAGGTCTAAGGTCACACTACTCTTCTTTCTTCTTTTTTAATGAAAGTACAGTTGATTTACGATGTGTTAGTTTCTGCTGTACAGCAAAGTGATTCAGATATACATATATATATACATTTTTCAAAATATTTTTTCTTTCTTAACTGAAGGTCTGGTTCTGCATCTGGACAGAAATTCAGCTTCCAATCTGAATTGTGATCTTCATTTCATCCCTGACAGTTTGCAAAAGAGCTTGGCTTGTGTGCCGGGAACTTGAGCTCTAGAACCATCTCTGCTGCTCACCTTCAGCAAGTCACTGACCTGCTCAGTTTTAAAAGGCAGTGCCTGCACATAATAGGTACTCAATTAATTTTCTTTTTATAACAGCTTCATTGAGATACAATTCACATACCATAAAATTCACTCTTTTAAAGTCTACAATTCAGGGGGCTTTAGTATATTCACAGACTTATGCAACCATCACTACTACTCATTTTTTGATCAATGAATGAATCAGAAGTTTAAAGGTAACATGGCTTTAAGTGCCAGGCTGTATTCTGAGCACATTTTGTAAAATAATTTACCTAATCTCCCCACCCAATCTATGAAACTCGTCCTACTATGACCCCCACTTTATAGTAAAGTCAACTGAGATCTGTGCCCAGGCAGTCCAGCTGCAGAGCCAGCATTCTTAACCAGTTTGAAAATTCTGTGATTCTATTAAAAGAGTCTGACATAGTGAAGTTCTTCATTTATTACATCATTAATGCTATAAATAAAAATAACAGCCTTTCTTTTCATGTCCATGACAAATCTGCTGTCCTGAACCAAAAAATGTCTCTTTCCCAGGAAGAAGCAGGAAGATGGCTAGACTGTACACCCCTTGATACAGGGATGCATCTGACTCATTTTGAGGTCCCTAGCACCTGGCACTTAGTGGAATCTCAGTAAATGACTGACAGGTAAAGAACTGTGTCTGCCATGCATTATACATGGACCACCTAGAAATCTCCATTTAGACTAGCCTGAAGGAAGGGCCAGGTGCCTATGGCAGGCTTAATAACCAGATGCAGATCACATCAGCCATCACCAGCTGGTGCCAGAGTCCCTTGGTCCTGAAATTTGCATTAATGCTGCAGGGATTTTTTGTTTTGTTTTTGTGGGTTTTGGGGAGCAGTAAGGATGAATCGGTCTGGATAAACCAAGGAGAAAACGCATCACCCTTCATACACAGAAGAAGCAGCATGAAACTGCCCAGCCCTCTCCACTCTAATTGAAAATCAGATTTGAGCATGTGATTTCGGACTCACAGGCTCACTGATTTGTGGGGCTTGTTTGAATAATCTTGTACATTTAAGCCGGCTGGGGGGAGGGGAAGACTCAGAGATGTGCTAGTTCAATGCCATGCCCAGCCCATGGTGGTCCTACTCCAGGAGCTCAATTCTCCTTCCTCCTAAGACTCTAACTGCCATCACTTTGCCATTGCTCTGGCCCAATGTTGTGATTCAGCCTTAGGAAAAAAGTAAAAGTCCTGATGCCAGTAAACAGCACAAAATGGGGAGGGGGCAATGGAGGGGAGGAATTTCAGTAATGTATTTCCATGCTTAAAAAAAGGTTTTCTTCCCCCTCTCCCACTTGCTTTGCGAAGCTCCCCAAGAACAAAAGGCTATTCTTGTGGGGGACGGCTGGCCATATGTGATCTGCTTTCAGAGCTCAGGGTCCGTAAGAAATCCCAGGGTTAAAAGGAAACTCAGCCAGAAGCCTGGGTGGCTGACGGGACAGCTGACCCCTTTCTGTTTCTAAGGCAAGCCACCAACCCAAACACAGCAGCTGGAGTTAAAAGCAGCCCTCCCCGCAGGATTCTCCCCAATGACGGAACTCACAGCTAGCAAGACTGTGCAAATAAAGACAGTCAGCGTCCTCTAGGTCTGTTTCCGTCTGCATCATCTATTCAGGATGGCCCACTCAGACAATGTCCCCCATTTACATGGTTTTCAGTGAGGTCTCCAGGAAAATTTTCTGAGGCTTCCTGACAGTCCTTGCCCCCAGGCATAAGTTCCAGGGAAAAGGGGAGCTGCTACCTTACAATGATGCTTGGCACAAGAAGAAAAAAGCCAGCAGCCAGAACACAGAAGATTCACTATTTCTGTTCTCGGAATTGTTACTTTCTGATTTTTCTTTCCCATTGATTTTCACCAATCCAGATCCCCACACATATGGTAGCGAAAAGTGTCATGGTCAGAAGTGAGGGTGACCATCAGTAGAAATCTTGGCCAGAAGTAGCTAAAGGATTTGGCCAGGCAAGATGTAAAACTGGTTACTCAAAAGGATTGAAAGGGAAGACCCAAACAGATATTTGTACATGAATGTTCATAGCAGTACTATTCAGAGTAGCCAAAAGGCAGAAAAATCCCAAGTGTCCATCAACGGATGAATGGATAAACAAAATGTGGTATACACACACACGAATATCATTCAGCCATGAAAAGTTATGAAATTCCAATACCTGCTACAATATGGCAAATTTGAAAACATTATGCTACATGGAAGAAGCCAGGCAGAAAAGAACAAATATTGTTTGATTCTGTTTGGGATTATGAGAAAGGTTTGGAAATAGATAGTGGCAATGGCTGCATAACACTGTGAGTGGTTTAAAATGATAACATTTTATGTTTATATAGTTTGCCACAATTAAAAAAAAAAATTAGACAGTAAGACTCTCAGAAGCCGAGATCCTGTCTTAGCCATCTTTGTATCTCCAGCACCTAGTACACTCCAGCTCAGAGGGGGAAACTTCACAGATATCTGCCAAACTGACCACTTATGCAGTAGAATGGTTGTTAAGTTAATGCCATATCAGTTTACAACGCACACCCCACCAGGCATCTGATGCCTCAGGATCCAAACCACATCTGAGTTATCACTCCAAGAATTCACAAAATGATCCCATCTGCAGAAGTAGAAATTCACCCAGTTTTATTTCTCCAAAAGGTTTATGTTCATGTAGATTTTATATAGAGTCACACAGATTTTATTTCTTGTGCTACAGGAGCTGAACACTGGCATTATAACCTAGGTCATTAACAACAACATTAAAATGGCCCCAGACACACATCTAGTTGGC
This sequence comes from Monodon monoceros, assembly GCF_005190385.1. Lineage (NCBI taxonomy): Eukaryota > Metazoa > Chordata > Mammalia > Artiodactyla > Monodontidae > Monodon > Monodon monoceros. The sequence continues at coordinate 90,215,856 of NW_021703782.1, read as the reverse complement.
ACAAGAAGATAGACACATCTCTCGATAAGACTTCAAAGTCAGTATTACTTTATAGAAAATGTACAGATTTGGAAGGGGTCTTTGGAGTAATTTTCTACAACCCTCAACTAAAGCATAAGGATTAAATTTATTCAACACATTTAGTGAGCATCTAATCTATGCTAGGTGCCCACCATTCCGGGTTGTGGTGTTCTGTGGATTTCTCAGATTCTAAATCTGTGAAAATCTATCTGAACAGCTTGTTCATTTCTAAATCATTCCTAACCAGAAGACATATTACTTTAATAAAAAGTTCTGCTCACCAATTCCAATGTGTGTGTGTTTGGTGGGAGTAGGGAGGTCCCTCCACCCACCACCTCCCCAGCCACACACACCAACAAGCAATTCTCAGACACCAGCTGGAAATCCTGCAATTCAACTCAGTTCTGACACTATCTACCTGGAGACAGCATCAGATCCCACAGGCTAAAGACTCAGTCCTACAAGACTGCCCTTGCCCCATTTCAGATGCCAGTTGCAAGCCCAGGTTGTTATATGTGTTTTTTACCAATCAGCTACAGATCGGTGGTTCCCATGACCCCTGCCTCGGGCTCCATTAACTTGCCAAAGCAGCTCACAGAACTCAGGAAACCTGTTTACTCAGTAGGCTACTGGTTTATTATAAAAGGATATAACTCAGGAACAGGCAGATGGAAGGGATGCAGAGGGCAAGGTACGGGGAAAAAGCATGGCGCTTCCATGCGCTCTCCCAGTGAGTTACTCCCCCTAAATCTCCACGCGTTCACCAACCCAGAAACTCTGTGAACCCTGTCTTTTTGGGTTTTTATGGAGGCTTCATTACATATAAGTGTTGTCTTGATTTGTTTGCCCCTGGATTCTCCTTAAAGAACTATTCCTTCTGCCACTACCTCCTTCTGCCCTATGGTCCAGGGGAGCTGATACCCCTTCAGTTCCAAGAGTGAGCATGTGACCCAAGCCTGGCCAATCAGAACACTGCGCCTTCCCCACCACGTTTTCTCTCTGTCTCTCTCTCTGGAGCCATGATGGGTAAGAGAACCAATCACAGCCAATGAGACTCCATTCTGAGACTCTGGTTGGAACTGAGAGGAACTGAGAAAATGGGATAAAAGCCTAGAGCTGCTGTCATCTTGATACCGTAAGGAAAAGAGCCTACCAAGAATAGAGCCAGTGCAGAGGAAAGCACAGCTGAATGGGGATGGAGGGACATTGATGATGTCATCTGAACCCGTGGATTCCACCATGCCCAAAACCCATCCTTGTGCTTTTCAGTGATCTGAGCTTTTAATCCTCTTCAGTTTAAGTTATGCAGTCCTTTGCTTCTAGCAGCATTTCCCTTCCCTTAAAAATCGCACAGAACTCAATTTACATTAAAACAACCTAAACTGCAAAAACATCAACTTTTTTCATTTTTAGTGTATTACTTTTACTAATTACAGTACTGATTATAAATTTCTTCAGTTATTTTTAATATATTGTACAATACCTTATGCCAGTCTAATCCGCTCATGATAATAGGAAGAAACAACTAATCGGATAGTGCAATTTTCCTATAAATCTTTGAGGAAAGAATCAGCAAATGAGACCTTGCTTCTAACATCTCACTCAATCCTAAACCTGGAAAGCGTCAAACACCTGCTGTGTTATTCCTTACAAAATGGTTTGGCTCCATCTTCAGAAGTTAAGAGTAAACTCAATACCGAAACATGCAAATAGAAATTCGAAACAAAATATACTGAGATAATTGAACCGTTCTGTCCCTTGTCTGCAACTGTATGCATTTGTCCAAGTTCACAGAATTATATAGCAAAAAGAGTGAGTTTTACTGTGTGTAAATAAAAAGTGAATAAATCTTAAACGATCTATATCAGCATATCTCAACAACACAAAACTGGGATCAGAAAAGCAACAAAGATCACACACATTACTTTATAAATCAGCACACACAAATTTCAAAGAGTTCTGAAAGCGAAGTCACCTCTCTTGAGCTAAGAGGATGTTTTTTCACAGTCTGTATTGATCACGGACAATACCTGATCTTTGTGAACTTGAAAAAGTTCAAGTGTGTAATCCATACTTCTTTTCTCTACTTCACTCTCACTAGAGGTAATATAGACTATCTCCCTCCACTCTTTGACTTGGGCTAGGAGAAGCACACAAATACGAAAACTGCCCCCCAAGCCCTGCTGGGGACAGGATGCCTGGCCAGAAGTGGGTCTGAAAAGGAGTTCCTATAATAGTTTTCAAACCCTAAGAAGGATATTCTTTAGCTCGACCCCCACGTTGACCTACTTTGCCAACAGGTTCAAGGTCAGTGGCAAACAATTTGATCAGATTTGAAATCAGGGCCTGTATAGCTTTCATGTATTTGCAGTTCATGGGCTGTATGCCTAGCTTTCCGACAATGCATCCACAATCATTACTAACTAGTTTAGAAATAATTATAGCATTAAATCACCAGGTAAAAAGCGCAGAGAACATTCCCACTTAAGCTGTGCCTCCCTGAGAAGAAAAGTGCTATATAAATGGAAGGTCCTAAGGTATTACAGTAATTACTAGGGAAAGAGAAATAATTTACAGCAAAATCGGAACTTGACACCGAAGAGCATTTTTGCGGACTCAGAGCTGTTCTGCTTTGGCTTTCTTACAGAAGAGTCACCCAGAGAAACACACCTTTAGCTATTTAGAACTTTCCAGTGTCTGAAACGTCAGGGATGTGATCTTTCTTTCTGGACGACTACAGTACCTTGAGTTCAGAAAGTTAAGTTCCCTAAAGAATAACAGGAAAAGTCCATTCATGAGTTTGAGGCACTAAAGGTGCACTAAAGTTCCCTGGGCGGCACCCGGCAGAACTCCAGAGTAAAAGGAAGAAACCCAGGAGACCTACCGTAAAGAGAGAGAAGAACATCCAGGTGGCAATCATGACCTTGACTCTCCCTCAGTCACAACCTGATCTTGGGAAGCAGCTGCTCCTAAAGCTTCGCCCGGGTTTCCCTGTCCTCGGTCAGATGTCCGACGTAAGGACACAGCCCTCTGCCAGGTCACCACGTTTCAGGTGAAGCGGGACGGAGCTGGCATCCTGTGCACACACGTACCTGGTGGACACTGCCCCAGACGAAGCACACACACTGCAATGTGAACCGGCCCGACTTCTCCGATTCAAAGGTACAGTTTGGAACCATGTTAGAGCCTTCAAGGGCAAATGAAACAGGAGTCGAGTGTATTTATTTGTACACAGCTACTAATTATCGGATTACATTTTATCAGATCAATTATGATTCGACAAATGCTAGCTGTGAGTTGAATTCAAAGGTAATGGGATAACGGAGCCCTGGGGAGGCAGTGGGCAGTTCCTGTTTTGTTTTTTAAAGTTCGGATGATTTACTTTATAATAAACACCAGAAAGTGACCTTCAAGACGCTTTCCCTCCTGCAAAACCACTGGCTCTCCACAGTAAGGAGAGTCACTGGACACTGTGTTTACAGTAAAGACAAGTAACTCTATTGGTTCAGACAAAGGCACCTTTACAAAGAGAGGAAGAAAACCTGTTTAGCAAAGAGGCAGGTGCAAAAAGGGACAAGCCCTTCATGAAAAGTGATACGAAATGAAGTCACAGACGCTCCTGTTAATGGAACAGGATTATAATTCTAGCCTCCTAAGGCACAGAGTCCAAATCCTACTTTTACCGAGAACTATTATTGGGTTAGCCAAAAAGTTCATTCGGTTTTAAGTAAAAATAAAAGACACATTTTTCAATTTCACCAAGAATTTTATTGAACAATGTATTCGCTAACTGAACAAACTTTTTGGCCAACCCAATATTAAGGAGAATTAAAACAAACAAAACAAACAAAAACTGTTGTCCTGTTTTTAAGAGATTTGGGGGAAAGATACAGGAAGCTATGCTCTTGGCCTCAGTTAGGATGGCTGGCTCCCTCCTTCTAAGGCCGAGGGGCAGCGCCATGACCTCACCCACTGGCCACTGGAGTCAACCAGTATTATCTCTCCAAGTCATGACTTACTGGATCCATGCTGTATTCTTCAATACTGTAGAGGTCTTTTCTCAATTGGTTTTTACATGCGCTATATCATCTCTGGAGATCATTTTCATTCTATTTTTAAAAATTCTATCAGACAAATCTAGTCTTGACTTCAGCCCCAATTCCTGCATGTGAAATTAAAAGAGGCAGTTCTTTGAAGTAGATACACCTGCTCTTCTGCAATCTCATTTTCCTTTCTCCCCCACTTTTCCCATCAGCCTAACCAATGCCCTCTCTCTGCCACTGCTCACGACACTCTGACCACAATGGCCCCTCCAACCCCAATCTGTTCCTGCCCCATGGCCTTTGTTCTTGCTGTTCCCTCTCCCCTGAACGTTTTTTCTCTAGCTCATCTCTGCCCAATAGAATGTTTCTGCGGTGACGGAAATGTGCTATATCCGCACTGTCCAGTATGGTAGCCACCAGCCATACGCTGGCTACTAACTACTTGAAATGTGGCCGGTATGGCTGAGAAACTGATTTTTAAATGTCATTTCATTAATTTAAATAGCTACAGGTGGCCAGTGGCCACCAGATAAGACAGTGCCGCTACAGCTCTTCATTTGAGTGGCTTCTTTTCTGGGTTCAGACCTCAGCCCAAAGGCTGAGGGACCCTCCCCTGATCACCACATCTAAGTAGCCTCCTTACCCCACACTCCCTTTTCTTCTCTTCTCAGCACTTAGCACCACCTGAAATGACTCTGCCTCTGTTTGCTTTGTATTGTTTGCGTCCCTCCTTTAGAATGTAAGGTCGCTGAGGACAGAAACCTTGCCTCTCTAATTCACTGCTGCCTCTCCAGAACTACCCAGAACAGTGCCTGGCATAGAGCAGACACTCTAAATATTTGCTGAGTCGATCAATGAGTCAATCAATGCACCTGGCCCAAGTGTTTCCTTGCTGGAATGGAAAAAAAAGAAAGTCCACCCAAGCTGGCGAGTGAACTGTGAATTGCTTTATCAGAACTCTGACCCATGGAACCACATTCCACAGCTCATCCAGAGCATGCAGCTGTGCATTCAAGTGGTAAGGAGGTAAAGAAGCCTCCAACCAGGATCACAAGGTTGGAGACTTGGAGACCATGGTCTTGGGATCCCCCAAGAACAGACATGAAGCTCCTCTCATGGAGGGTAAGAGTCACTTCTGAGGAAACGGCTGCAACCCTGAGGACCCACACAATTAGTGCCAGTCCTCGTGGGAATGAGCTGTGTCAGGTACTGGACACAGGGCAGTGATCAAGACAGACAGGACACCCCGCCCTGTGGGTGCTCACCTCCTCTGGAAGAGATGGACACATTAGCACTACTAAGATGATGCATTACTTCTGAGACTCTGTGAGGGGGATTGTACCAGTGCTATGAAAGCACAAAAGGGGACACTTCACTTAGCATGGGGTAGTCAGGGAAAGCTTCCTGGAGGAAGAGCTGATTAGCCTACATCTTGAAGGGGGATAGAGTTAGGGCTGTCATAGTGGTATGCGTTGGGGGTTAGAAGTGACAAGGTGCCAGGGAATGGCTATTCCTGGCAGGAAGGATAGCAAGAGCAAAGATACTTAGGCATGAAATGGCAAACTATTCACAGAGGACTGCCAGTACTTTGGTTTCACTGGTGTTCACTGGTGTGTAAAGGGTGAGGTCTGGAGTGGCAAGAAATAAGCCTAGAGAAATGGGTGCAGGGTGAAATCATAGCTCATACAGGCCTTGAATGCCAAGGATTGGGGATTTTATTCTTAGGGCAATGGGCAAGAGGCTTTAAGAAGAAGGACGACATGCCTATTGGCTCTTTAATGATCTTCATGATCCTAGAGATGTATTGGTGGTGAAGGAATTGGAAAGGAGCGTAACACTTGAGACAATTATACTATGTAGGACAGGGATGGAAAATACTGCCAGTGTGTCCAGAAGCCTGATGGTGTCAAGTGGGCTAGAAGCGATATGGCTGCCAAGACAGGCTGATGCAGTCACATCCTTTGGACTGATTTTACAATCTAATGCATGTGTGCACACACACACACACACACACACACACACACACACAAACACACACACCTGTGGGGTCATGAGCCCAATGCCCATGGTCCAACAGTGATAATCCACCGCAGCAAAAAACGCCATCTTGGAAGGTCAGGAAATGGTGGCCAAGTGACTCTCTGCAGCTTTTCAAGGGACTGTCTCTAAGTGGGACTGGTCAAGCATGCTTGCTTCAGATGCAAATCCATCTATTTAGATAAATAAATCCATTTAGGTTTACGGATTTATCTTATTTAGAGCCAACTGGTACGCTAGGTGCTCTTACAAACATGATCTCCTTCAATAACCACAATAATAAACCATCTCTTAACAAGATTAGAGATCCTTTATACTGCCCACACAGCTGTAGTTTTCCTTTTTGATATTCTAAATTACTTTTAATCTTCATTAGATAAAAATGCACAGAGCATGCACATGGTTTTTAAAATCAAATGGCAATAGAAGGGTTAAAGTGTCAAAACTGTTGTCCCACTTCTTCCCATCCCTTAGCCTCACACCACTTTCAACTCTTTATAGTTATTTCTTACGTTACCCGCCAAACGTTTTTTTTTTTTTAAAGTCAGACTTTTAAAGATGTTTATGGGCTTCCCTGGTGGCGCAGTGGTTGAGAATCTGCCTGCTAATGCAGGGGACACGGGTTCGAGCCCTGGTCTGGGAGGATCCCACATGCCGCAGAACAACTAGGCCCGTGAGCCACAACTACTGAGCCTGCGCGTCTGGAGCCTCTGCTCCGCAACAAGAGAGGCCGCGACAGTGAGAGGCCCGCGCACTGCGATGAAGAGTGGCCCCCGCTTGCCACAACTAGAGATAGCCCTCGCACAGAAACGAAGACCCAACACAGCAAAAATAAATAAATTAATAAATAAGATGTTTATGTCATGTTGCTTTTTATTTTTCAGTTTTAAACATTATCCATTGACTCCCCCTGTGCTTGTTATCCCGACATTTTTATGTATTTCACAAATTTTGTTTTTATATTTATTTATTTATTTTTGGCTGCATCAGGTCTTAGTTGTGGCACACAGGATCTTTTCGTTGTAGCACGCAGGCTCTTTGTTGCGGTGCGCGGGCTCCAGAGTGCGTGGGCTCAGTAGTTGCAGTGCTTGGGCTTAGTTGCCCTGCAGCATGTGGGATCTTAGTTCCCTGACCGGGGATCGAACCGGAGTCCTCTGCATTGGAAAGTGGATTCTTAACCAGTGGATCACCAGGGAAGTCTCTGTACTTCACAAATTTTGGTTAATTCTTCAGTTTTCACATTATTAGGATCATGTAAATTTTGTATACTGCTGACCTAAGAAGTACATTATAATTACATTTTCTTGTCTAATTTTATGGGGTTTTTCTCTAGAGTTAAGAAGTACCTCATTTTCCCCGATTCTTAGTTTTCTATGTTTATTACTAACTCTTCCCACAATTCTAGAAGGTCTGTAAAACCTCCTGATAGCATTTTCTGAATAGTTGAGTTGATCAGAAAATTTATTAGCTCCGCTCTGTCCCACAGCCCTTTGTCCTCCTGCTCCTCTCTTGCCTGGTTGATCACTAGACTTCACTTTGTGGGATCCCTTGTTTTCTGCATGCTGCCCACTTTTTTTATTTGCTCTTTCATTTTGCTGGAGCATATCCTCCAGTACCTTTCTTTTTCCTTTCCTCACATCTGCTTTAATTTTAATTACTATTTTATGAAGGTTATATAGGCACATAATTTAAAGTGCCTAAGAGTTCTATGGATTTTGTAGAACACAATCCCTTAACTCCATCCCCTCACTCCCCTCCCCATCAATTCTTCCTCCCAAGAAGAGAGTACTTTAACCTCTTTTAGATAATTTTTAGTAACAATTTTATATTGTTTCTTTGCGATTTCTCAGTTGTTGGCACTATTTTTTGACTTTCCAGTATGGAAAATGAGGATTTCATGATTTTTTCTATGTCCTCACTACACAATTGCCCCTATCCTCACAATATAATTATATTAAAACTTTTAAAGATCAGTATTATTATGATTACATAACACTACTTTCAGGTGAGCCATGAGCCATGTGGTAAACTATGATAACTTTTCCGAATATCTTACTGTTTTCTCCAGTACTTTGCCCCCTTTACTCAGTATTTTATATATTTCTCACTAATTCAAGCCCTAAATTTTAACCATATCTTTAAATCTCTTCTCATGACACTGAAATGCATCAAATATCCTATTAGTTCCACCTTGGGAAAGAAATCACTTCCTGAGCCTTCTGACACACTGTGGGAGCAGAGCTGGGATTTCCCACTGTCAGCACCTGGAAACTTCCTTTGCTTCTTCCATGCTGGATCTCCTATTTCCTGTATCACTTGTAGTTTTCTCTCCTGGTTTACTCTCTCATTTCAGTGAACAACCTCCCTGCAGTTGCTTCCTGAAAAGCTTGTATGTCTGAAAATGTCATTGTTCTACCCTCATACTTTATTAAGAGTTTGGCCGGATAGAAAGTTCTAGCTTTAAAATCATTTTCCTCCAGACTATTGAGGGCACTGCTCGACTGCCTTCTTTTTATTTTTATTTTTATTTTTTTTTGCAGTATGCGGGCTTCTCACTGCTGTGGCCTCTCCCGTTGCGGAGCACAGGCTCCGGACGCGCAGGCTCAGCGGCCATGGCTCACGGGCCCAGCCGCTCTGCGGCATGTGGGATCCTCCCGGACCGGGGCATGAACCCGTGTCCCCTGCATCGGCAGGTGGACTCTCAACCACTGTGCCACCAGGGAAGTCCTGGTCGACTGCCTTCTAACTGCTAGTGTTGCTATTGAGATGAAGACCCATTTTGATTCCTGATCTTTGCCTGTGATAAACTTTTTTTTTGTTTTTAAACCCTGGAAGCTTATAGGATCTTCTCTTTGCCACCAATGAATTATTTTAAAAATAACATCTTTATTGGGATACAAATTTTTTTTAATTAATTTATTTATTTTTGGCTGCGTTGGGTCTTTGTTGCCGTGCGCGGACTTTCTCTAGTTGTGGCGAGTGAGAGCTACTCTTCGTTGCGGTGCGCGGGCTTCTCATTGTCGTGGCTTCTCTTGTTGCAGAGCACAGGCTCTGGGCGCGAGGGCTTCAGTAGTTGTGGCTCTTGGGCTCTAGAGCGCAGGCTCAGTAGTTGTGGCACACGGGCTTAGTTGCTCCGCGGCATGTGGGATCCTCCCGGGCCGGGGCTCAAACCCGTGTGCCCTGCATTGGCAGGAGGAGTCTTAACCACTGCGCCACCAGGGAAGCCCTACTGGGAGACAATTTGCATACCATACAATTCAGCCATTTACAGAGCTGGACAACCACCATCATAATCAGTTTCAGAATATTCTCATCACCCCCAAAACAAATGCATACCCATTAGCAGTCACTTTCCATTCCTCCCTTCCCTCTTCCTCACCTCCCCTCCCCTCCAGACCTAGACAACCAGTATGCCACCAGTGAAATTTTAAAATAAAACTGGAAGACAGAAAGCAGACACATAAGTAGTAAAAAAACCAAACAAGGGCTTCCCTGGTGGCACAGTGGTTGAGAGTTCGCCTGCCGATGCAGGGGACACGGGTTCGTGCCCCAGTCCGGGAAGATCCCACATGCCCCGGAGCGGCTGGGCCCGTGAGCCATGGCCGCTGAGCCTCTGCGTCCGGAGCCTGTGCTCCGCAACGGGAGAGGCCACAACAGTGAGAGGCCCGCGTACCGCAAAACAAACAAACAAAAAACACAAAACTCTTAGGACCTGAAAAAACAGGATCCTAAGCTGTCACTGGGGAAGGCTGAGAGCCAACTGATTCATATGAAAGACTGCAAAGGACTCAGGAATGTTTAGACATTCTTGAAACAGATCAGTCCTCCTTACTTTAACCATACATCTCCTTCAACTTGGTGCCAAAAATTTTATTCCTATCGTCTTCTTTCCTGTTGCCCTTGTGTTTGCAGGTTTATGCCTTTAAGAAAACTCCCTTAAGCGAAAGAAGCCAGCCACAAAAGGACAAATACCTATGGTTCCACTTACACGAGGGACTTGGAGGAGTCAAATCCATAGACAGAAAGGAGACGGTGGTTGCCAGGGGCTGGAGGAAGGGAGGAGTGGGGAATCGGTACTTAATGGGTAGAGCGCTTCACTTTGAAGAGATGAAAAAGTTCTAGAGAAGGACGGTAGTGATAGTTGTATAACAATGAGAACGTACTTACTACTAAACTGTACACTTCAAAATGGTTAAATGGTAAATTTGATGTTACACACATTTTACCACAAAAAAGCAAAAGCCCAATAAAACCTCCCTTTAAACCTCACTTTAATAAGGTTTTGTTTGGCTGGGAGCAAAAGAAGGTGCATGTGTTCAATCCACTCTCTTTACACAGAAGTCTCTTGCAGATAAGATTTTTTTTTTTTTTAATTCCATTCTTTAGGCCAGATCAGTAGTTCTAAACCTTAGGATAACAGGACTTATTGGAAGGGCTACAGACACAAAACCATGTGCTTTTTCTATAGATTGTACTTCATGGGTGATTCCAGGGGTGACTTTTATTTGCCACACCAAGCCTTACCCTTTAGAGCCTGACCCTCCCATATTACCTTGGGCTATATTAACAAAAGTGTAAAACTAAGAGCCAGAGAAGTGATATTCTGGACTAGAACACAGGTTCCTTTCTTGACTCCACATATTAAGAAGGTTGAGGTTGGCGGTAAAGGGCTTTAACTATCAAATGAGATACAGGTGGAGGAATGGGGGCGTGATGGTGAAGGCTGGGTGGGGTGGGGGTATGGTGTGAGTGTGAAAACATTTCCTCAAATCTGTAATATCTAACTGCACAGGCTTGATGAAACTCCCAACAATGATGAAGCACAGGAAGAGAAGCCAACGTGAGATTCAAGTTCATATATGGGAGAATTTTCTGTCACCTGGGCACTGTCCAAATACAGGCTGGACTGCCACTGGAAAATCAGGTTCTAGTTGTAGGCAGAAAGACCACTTGGGACAGGGATGCTGGGGCTGGACTAGCTGACCTTTAAGAGCCCTTTCAGTCCTGGGATTGTCTGTGAAAATGCTCATGTCCGCAGAACATAAGCCCAAACAGTAAACAAAATGCTGTGTCCCACCAAGCCAGGTGGTAAGTGTGGTGTGCTCTATTTTCAGAACATAATCCCCTAAGAAAAATAGGTTCCTAAGAAAAGGAATACAGGATTACAGGCAACATACAAGCCACAATTCTAGTCCACCCCTGCCTTTCCAAAATTCCTCTTTTTAACGATGTGAATTTCCAAACCCAAACGACAGTAATTCTCTACGAAATGCTCTCATGCAAGTTGTAAATTTTTCCCCCTGGAAAAAAAATATCATTGGCTTCATTACTTTTCATCAAGAGGAAAACCTTCAACTTGAGCTAGTTTGGTTGACATTCCAAAATAGACATCTTCTAGAAGGCTTTGGAAAATTAAGCAAATAGAGTGTCAGAAGAATCACCTTCTCTTATTGATTAATAGGTACATAGTCTTTCTGCAGCACTCCCAAAGCAATTTCTGCAATGTTACCAGGTTGAAGCAGTACTTCTTTCTACTTACTGTATTCACTTTATTTATTTTTTATATATTTTTAAATTTTTGTCCTTTTTTAAAATTGAAGTATAGTTGATTTACAATGTGGTGTTAGGGGAATTCCCTGGCAGTCCAGTGGTTAGGACCCCGCACTTTCACTACAATGTCGTGTTAGTTTCAGGTATACAGCAGAGTGATTCATATAAATATAAAACTTTTCAGATTCTTTTCCCTTATAGGTTATTACAAAATATTGAGTATAGTTCCTTGTGCTATACAGTAGGTTGCATTCACTTTATTTTTTAAAATATTTATTTATTTATTTATTTGGCTGTGCCCACCAGGAAAGTCCCGGTTGCATTCACTTTAAATATGTACCTTTCATTCCATCTCTGGAAAGATAAAAATACTTTAACACAAACCACAGATTCTTGAACTTTCTGTTTATTAGTTTCCTGAGCTCAAAACACTTTAAATATTCAGCTTATCCAATTCTTTCTAAATTACCAGTGGGCACAGCTTTTATAGACGGAGGGATCAGAAAAATGACCAGGGATGACGGTGCTCTAAGTACACGCTTCCCACGTCTAATCATAACCACTATGCGTGCTAAGCAGACAGGCTGCACTGTGCTTCCCCCATCTCTTACCCGAGCTGACATCACACCTCAACGGTTTTGACTATCTAGAGCTGTCAATATTCTTGGCAACTTCTATTGAATCTTTCCTAGTGACATAAAACACAGGGTTGAAAACTGATGGAATATATGACTTTTTTTTCCCTCCCAAGTTTTTTTTCTTTTAGAAAAACAGAAGACACTGAAGACCTTGCCTGCCAGTTTGCCAGTGACTACCATTGGTCTCCCTTCTGGGATGCAGCCTTCAAATTGCCTTCAAATCCCTTCTGGGATACAGTAGTTTAACAGTAGCGATGAATTACATGCTTATATCCCCAGGGTTACCTAGCACAGTGCCTTGCACTTAGTAGCTGCCAAATGGTAGGTTCACAAAACTGAATGATGAAGAGACAGAGAAGAAAGATACTTTTTGAGACAGGGAACCTCAACCGTCCAACCCAAGTCTCTATCTCTCCCAGCTGGCAACAAGTACAGAGAGACAAATGCACAGTGCAATGCTGTGCATCCCCTAGAACGGAACTGGACGGTACTGCTCCATTCACTGGCTGGATCACAATGACTGTATCGAAGTCTTTTCCATACGATTCTTTGTGGAAAAACCAAGGGAAACCGATGATTAACCTAATATCTCAGCTTGAAGATTAAAAGAAGCTACATATGGGAATTCCCTGGCAGTCCAGTGGTTAAGATTCCGTGTTTCCACTGCAGGGGGCACGGGTTCCAACCCTGGTCGGGGAACTAAGATCCCGCAAGTTACGCGGCGCAGCCAAAAAGAAAAAGCTACATGTTTTCACTCCCTGCTGTACAACAGAAAGGTATATTTGCTGCCTTTCAGATGAAATGTTGACCACAGCCAGGAGATTCTGAGGGACCTCATCAGATTCTACAAATGGGAAATAATAGTTCTTGGCAGATTGATACAGAATAATCATTGAAGGCAACAAAGTACTGATTTTAAAAGAAAACATCTTTATTCAGCCAAGGTTGGACTGCCCAGGGCAATATTTCAAATTAACTACACAAATCTCCTAAAATTAGTTGTCATATGGGGTCGCTCTCATGGTCGAAGTACAACTAAATGTATTTTGGCCTGAGGGTCAAGAGGCCACCACTGCCATTTCCCACACCACGAGAAATATTCTTGGAGCAAAACCCCATGCATGCATATCCACAGGCTGGCTTTTATCTAGGTTACAAAGAGTAGTTGTTTAATTTGAAAGAACAAATGTGTCCTCAGCCCTTATTTTTTAAATTATTTGAGTCAACAGTAGTCTAAGAGTACAAAATGAGATATCTTTCTAATTAAAACAAACGCTGTCTAAATCCCCAAAGAGAGTTTTTATTAAAAATTACCCTCACTGCAAGAGAAAGAAAATCAAATAAACTGATATATAATAAAAACTAAAAATATCTGAAAAAAACTTTTTCATACACATTTGGGGATAAGAGCTCTTTTCCCAATGTGCTTTTAATGTCATTTCAGAATGACATGCTACAAAAACAAAAAAGTTGAAAATTCATAAATGCTAAATAAACCACGATCTTTTTTAAAATCTAGGAATATGTAACTTTAGAAAAATTCTCCATAGGAAAATACAGACTGATAGAAGAAATTCTCATGTATTTGACGAGCAGTGACCAAGTACCTACTAAGTGCCCGGGCCTAAGCTACTGGCTCATTTATCACTATGTCTAAGGATTCAAAAGAAGGTTCTTGAGTGGCCGACATAATGAAATGTACATGCTCCCCCCACCAGAAGTGCACCAACTGTCTAAATCAGGGTTTGATAAAACACAGCCCATGCAGGAACCAAATCTGGTTGCCACAGGTTCTTGTAAATATGGTTTTATTGCAACACACCCATGCCCACTTATTTACATATTGTCTAAGGCAGTTTTCAAGTTCCAAAGACAGAGCAGAGTAATTCAAACACACACCACACCGCCGGCAGAGCCTGAAATATTGACTGCCTGCTCTTTACAGAAATGTTTGCTGATGCCTGGTCTATATCAACACATATCCTGGTGTTTCTTTAACATTTGCCCAGAAAGCTTTGGACTTCCAGGTACAGAGTTATGAAAGAGGCAGCGGATCTCAGGAACAAGAGCCCTGACCTATGAGTCACAGAACAGGGATGAACGCCTGGCCTTGCCGTGTACTAGCCCCACAGCCTTGGCAGAGGACAGCTCCTCTCTGAACCTGGGTTTCCCACCTGTCAAAGGGAAGAACTAACACCTGCCTTACCCACCTCACAAGATGCAAAAGTGATTTTGCCACTGTAAAGCACAACCTCAAAAGCACAACCTCAAAGTGAATGGACAGTCACTATAATCATGAAAGCTCACACTGAATGTGGGTTTAGAATGTGCCACGTTAGGACTTTCTATGTGTCATCTCACCTAGTCCTCACAACTACCCTATTAGATGGGTACCATTATGATCCCCCTTTTACAGATAAAGGAACCAAGGCTCAGAGAGGTTAAGGGATTTGCCCATTGTCACACAGCAAGTAAGTGGTAAGCTGAGACTCAAACCCAAGAGTCAGACTCCAGAGCTTATGCTGTTAACTACCAAGAGCACCGATTCCCCAAACTCTGACTCACTGAGCGCTCTCCACCAAATCTATCCACTTCATTGAACAAAGGCCTACTAGTATCATTTCTGAGACAAGTGCTGTGCTTGGGCCTGGCACTGGAGGGATACAATCTGTGTGACAGCCTCACTCATGCGCTAGATGTTAAAAATTGCCCATAAAATAAATATTAAAGCTTTATCTATATGGGTAGTGAAAAGAAGCCCCAAGCAAAGATACAGTAATCTTACCTCGATGGGTGCCAGGATCAATTTCAAATGAATAAACAACCCAGAACAACTGGCTTGCCTACACAACTCAGAGGCCGCTTTGGCAACTCTGTCTTCTCTACACTTCTAAACATGAAGTGTGCATAATTTTGGACCCTGCATTTTTACTTAACACAGCACATCTAACAAAAATATGAGAGAAAACTTAAAAACAGTAACAACATAAAATATATTCCATAGGTCTTTCTTTTAGATTCCTGGGTTTCAAAAATGGAGGTTCATTTGGCAACCTGTGAGATTCTATTACTGCCCTTTTCGCCCTTCTGAAAAGCAATTTGGAAATATGTTGTCATACCCAGGCTAATTTACCCAGCATTTTCATTTCCAGGATTTTTTTAGACAAAAATAATCAGGGATGCTTACAAAAACATAAGTATAAGGCTGTTCACTGCAATATTATTTATAAAGGCAAACATCTGGAAGCCACCTAACTGCCCAACATAAACCATTATCTAAATATATTTCAATGGAATGTTTAATAGTTATTACCACCGTGTGTAGAAAACCGAGTAATCTACATGGATGGACATTTCCTGTACTCTTCATAAACGTCAACATCAAGAAAAGGGCTGGGACTTCCCTGGTGGTGCAGCGGTTAAGCTGGGATAAAGTGAGAGAGTGGCATGGATATATATACACTACCAAATATAAAACAGATAGCAAGTGGGAAGCAGCCGCATAGCACAGGGAGATCAGCTAGGTGGTGTGTGACCACCTAGAGGGGTGGGATAGGGAGGGTGGGAGGGAGGTGCAAGAGGGAGGGGATATGGGGATATACGTATAGCTGATTCACTTTGTTATAAAGCAGAAACTAACACACCATTGTAAAGCAATTATACTCCAATAAAGATGTAAAAAAAATTAATTAATTAAAAAAAAAAGAATCCTCCTGCCAATGCAGGGGACACAGGTTCAATCCCTGGTCTGGGAAGATCCCACATGCCGCAAAGCAACTAAGTCCGTGTGCCACAACAACTGAGCTCGCGAGCCACAACTACTGAGCCTGTGTGCCACAACTACTGAAGCCCACATGCCTAGAGCCCATGCTCTGCAACGAGAAGCCACTGCAATGAGAAGCCCATGCACCGCAACGAAGAGTAGCCCCCGCTCACCACAACTAGAGAAAGCCTGCGCACAGCAACGAAAACCCAAAGCAGCCAAAAAAAGAAAAGAAAAATTAAAAGAAAAAAAAAAAAGAAAAGGGCTGAAGAATTTTTCCAGAAGAAAAGAGGCTAAGGAGACATGACATCTAAATGATCCTGAATTGGATCCTGGTTTGGGGGTTAAAAAAAATATTGCTATAAAGAGCATTTTGGAGAAAACTGGCAATATATGAAAATGCAGTTTATATTAGATATTAGTACTGTATCAATATCAAATTTCCTGAATTTTCAAACTTTATTATGACTATAAAATAACATAAAAGGGCATGATATCTGCAACTTATTTTTAAATGGTTCAGAAAAAAGCTGCATTAAAAATAATATCTAAATATATGTAATACACGTACATTATATATGTAAATTCACATATACATGAATATGAAGAGAGAGAGGGAAAGCAACTATGAGAAATGTTAGCAGTTGGTTAAAGCAACACAAAAATTCTTTGTACTATTCCTGCAACTCTTTTCTAAGTTGAAAATTATGTGAAAATGAAAAGCTTAAAAACTATCTGAAATTTCTTTACTGGGAAAATGCTTATGCTAAAATGAATAAAAACATTAGGATACAAAACAAATGTTTTTTGATATTTAATATTTTTTGAGTTTTTAGGGAAAACTATATATTCAGCATGCTGTCTCAAGAATGGGGACAGTTTATGGGCTTCCCTGGTGGCAGTGGTTGAGAGTCCGCCTGCCGATGCAGGGGACACGGGTTTGTGTCCCGGTCCGGGAAGATCCCACATGCCACAGAGCGGCTGGGCCCGTGAGCCATGGCCGCTGAGCCTGTGTGTCCGGAGCCTGTGCTCCGAAACGGGAGAGGCCACAACAGTGAGAGGCCCACACACCGCAAAAAAAAAAAAAAAAAAGAATGGGGACAGTTTAAAAAATATATATTAGAAAGAAGCTTAAATATTACCAGTGGCCTGTGGTTTCTGAGTGGTGAGATTCTATTTGAACTTTATTTTCTTTTTATTGTTTTTATACTTTGTGTATCTACAGTTTTTATAGTAGTATTTTCATAACCAGGAAAAATAAATATTATAGGTAAATTATACACTTATATGAATCACATACACATCTGATTCAGTCTTCAAACACTTTTATGTAGTGCTAGCTCAATACTTCATGTCAGAGGAATTTGAAGATAAGGTGTCTAAGCCCTAAACAGATTAAATCCTGTTCACAGCAGCAATTTTACACTGGTAAATTTCACAACATATTTGAAATTACTTTCCACTCAAGTCTCAGAAGAGCAGGGGCAGACTCCAGGACTGGTGTATGGAAACAGTGGCACCCAAGCATCAGCTAGAATTTTCTCAAGATTGTCAAACTGACAGCAAAAATAACTGTCCCCGCATGAAAGAGCATATCCTTCTAATTCGTCTCTTATAATAACGTCTCCTACCTTAAAACCTTATTAGAATATGTGTGTATATAATTCTTTTCTAAACCATTGGAGTCAGTTGCAAATGTAAGGCTCATTATTCCTAATACTTCAGTGTACAGTTCCTAAAAATAAGGACCTTTTTTTACCTAGCCACAGTACAGCCTCCAAATCACGCAATTAACATTGACAGAATCCCACCACCTAAACTACAGACCCCATTCAAATTTCAACGGTTATCCCAATTATGTTCTTATCAAAAAATGGTTCAATCCAGGGTCCCATGTGGCATTTATTCTCATGTCTCTTTAGTCTCCTTCAATTTGGGGCACTTTCTTGGTCTTTCATAATCTCGATGCTTTAAAAAATTACAAACCAGTTATTTTGCTGAATGCTCTTCCATTTGGGGCTATCTGATATTTTCTCATGATTAGATCCAAGTTACAAGTTTTTGTAGGAATATCACAGAAGTGATGCTGTGTTTTTCTCTTGCTCATCTCATCAGATGGTGATCAATGTCAATTTGTCCAATTACTCATGGTGGTAGTTTTTAATTTCAGACTAGGGTGGTGTCTGCCAGGTTCCTCCACTGCAAATTTACTCTGTTCCCTCGGCAATTAATATGTATTTTGTGGAGAGATACGTGAAGCTATATAAACATCCTGACGGAACAAAAGAACAGTTAAAAGTTTATGCCAAGTAGCAATCAAGTCAGCCTTTAGAAAATAACTAACACATCTTCATAATATATTTGCTAGTTACATTTAAGAAATATAGTACACCCCAAATTTTTTTCAGAACCTGCACAGAGAAAAGACTTTTGGGTAGAATCTTCCATATAGAAGTGATGACGTTGGATGTAAACCCGAGTCCCTGGAGAAACTGAAAACTTAGCATCATTTGCCCTCTAGTTACATCCTTAGAGCTGGCATCTAAAATACATTCTTTTCTTTTTATAATTTTATTGAAGTATAGTTGATTTACAATGTTGTGTTAATTTCTGCTGTACCGCAAAGTAACTCAGTTATACAGCCAGTTATATCAGCCCAGGCAAATACATTCTTTTTCATATTCTTTTCCATTATGGTTTATCACAGGATATTGAATATAGTTCCCTGTGCTATACAGTAGGACTTTGTTGTTTATCCATCCTATACATACTAGTTTTCATCTGCTAATCCCAAACTCCCAATCCTTCCCTCCCCCACCTGCCTCCCGCTTGGCAACCACAAGTCTGTTCTCAACATCTGTGAGTCTGTTTCTGTTTCACAGATATGTTCATTTGTGTCGTATTTTAGATTCCACACTAAGTGATATCACATGGTATTTGTCTTTCTGACTTAGTTTGCTTGGATTCCACATGTAAGTGATATCATATGATATTTGTCTTTCTCTGTCTGACTTACTTCACTTAGTATGATAATCTCTAGGTCCATCCATGTAGCTGCAAATGGCATTATTTCATTCTTTTTTATGGCTGAGTAATATTCCATTGTATATCTCTACCACATCTTCTTTATTAAAATACATTCTTGACTCATCTGAACTTTCTTGTTTATTCTTTTACTAAAAGTCTTGTAACTGAGATAAAACAACAAACTAGGCTAACCATGGCCCAAGTCTGTGGATCACAAAAACAGGTCCTTGTAGAACATCCTATAAAAGCATGTCAGCTGTGGCAATTCTCAGGTCAGGTCATGAGGCTTGCTTCAAATGTCCCAGTTGAGAAGTTTCCAGGAACTCCCATGGAAGAACTACCCTTAGTCTTTTTACTACAGCATTTTTTCCCCCAAAGCTTTGTGTCAATCTGAAAACACAAGGCCAGCGATGACACATTCTTGCTTAGAACAGGGAATCTGTCCTTCAGATGGACTTGCAGATAGAAGCTTCAGGGCTTTACAAAAAGGCTCAGTCTGTGCTTGAAAATCTATGATGAGGTTATTCCAAGAGTAATGCAGAAATCAATTATAATTTTCCTTTCTTGTACCTGGCAAGCACAGTTGTAGAAACCTTTCCTAAGGCAATAATTAACTGTTTGGGTTTGTCGCTGTGTGACTTCTTGGGCCTAAAAATAAACAGTGATGTATTTCTACTCTTCCTCATTGTCTCAGATTTCCATTTTTTTAATAATATGTTCTCTTTAGAAAATCACATTGAAGTTGACACACAAAGTTAAGTAAGGAAGGAAAGAGGAATGCCAGCTAGGTGAGCCCAAGAAATAGGGTCATTTGGGGTGTCGACCAAGGTGGAACTGGGGCCGAACTCAACAGACAGGGGAAATGAACTGAGTAGCCCACAAAGTGAGAGCAAGGTACAGGGAAGAAAGTCATTTAATTAGAGAGTAGTCTCTAAAAGCTGGCTGCTCTCTGCAGTGGGTTATCTGGGCAGGCTGACTGCCTTTGTAGGGCAGGCATCATATGGATAGATTATGCCTCCTGGTGGTCCATATACTTCCAGAGCGTTTATGCTATATAAACACTGCTCCCCTAAACAAAACATGACTCCTGCACGTAAGGATGCCTGTGTCCTAACTACCAATCTCTCGCAACCAATGTCTTCCCCATCCTTTCCTTCAAACCCTTAGTGCCATTCTCAGAACAGGGAGGACCCAGGACAAATCATTTCTCTCAGGTCCACCTTCAGTTTTTCTTCCTTTTCCACAACTGACACCACAGGCAAACTCTATCATCTACATGATTCTAGAAAGATCCAAGGTTAGCAGCAGGCAGTTTCTGGAGACCTCTGATCAATCAGGGACCGCCCCATTCTGCTTGGCCACCTGCCAGGCAAGCCATGGAGCTGGTCCAGAGTGAGTCCATCATCCCATCCATCCCAGCATGGCTGCAGGGTATTTTGAGAGGCTACTTTTACCCTCATGATTCAAGCTCAGCATTCCTCCATCCTTCACACACAGGCAGAAGGTGCTATGTTGCAATGAGCCCCGCGTTAGCGCTGGCAACCTGGTCCATGGCTGGACATCCCATCCTGTTTCTCCTACATGCTACCCAGGCTGGTGGATTACTATTTACGAGAAGCAAGAATTCACTTGGTAAATTCTCAGAGCATAAGCTAAGTGCCAGATCTTCAAAGGCTGCCATGGAATCCTGACCTTACAGAGGAGAAAAAGACAAAAGGAGGAAGCCTGGGAAGGGAGCCAAGGAGGGGGTCACATGAAAGGTCAGGTCTTCCTTGTTATCCCCGCCAATGCCCTCAAAAGCCCTCACTGGCCTTGGACCACTGCAAGCTCCTCCAAATCCATTCTCTAGTGGCCACCCGGGAAATCTAACTAAATGATAAAACTTTTTTAAAAGTTTGAATGTTACTACCTTAGATCTGCTTTCTTCATAGGGCATCTAAATGCACGGTACCTGATCCTTTCATATTTCATTACTAACAATCACCGCCACACTGGAGGTGGTGGAATTTATTCTTCCAACTTTCCCATTTCTTCTCTTTCCTGTTTTTACCTAGACTGCAAGACTACTAAGTCGCCTGGTAATAAAACTATGTAGACAAGTAAAACATGACATAACATCTGCAGTTTTAATGAAACAAGATAAATCTTGAAAATGTGTGCAGAGTGATGTTACCACCAGGCATCTGAAGTTGTTGAGTGAGTTAAGTTTTACATGAATGTCAGCTTCCTTTTCCTTAATCGTTCAAAAGACAACAAATAAAAAGGCTTGGCCTGTCACTTTGGGGAGTAGAAAACTGGGTTGAAGCCTATGGAAAGTGATGAAGATTTAGGATTTTCTCATTATTTTCTTCTATTTCTTTCTCCCCTCTCCCCCCACCTCTGCCCATGTCAGTGGTTTGTTTTATAGCGAAACATGGTTAAATTTCTTTTACCAACAAGCTTAAGTAGCACATCTCCCTGGATGTAGTGTTATACGGGTTCAGAGAAAATCTGAGAAGAAAAAATTCAAAAATCCAATAAAATGAAATAATAATATGAACTAAAAATAACTCACCCCTCACTGTTTCCTTAACGCTCAATGTCTGCACTATCTATGAATATATAATGCCGAGAAAAACCATAAATAACCAAATTTTTTACTTAGAATGACCTTATAAATCTTGTATATTTATAAACTAGTCATATAAAGCCCAAGACAAAACATTTAGGTAATTACAGAGTGACGTCCAGAACACAGGAATCCCCAAAATCATCCTCAGGTTCTTATAACTCAATACTATTACTTCAGTCTAGGTGAATTTTATAGAGTTTTAGCCAAAATTTATCTGAAGAGAAACTATAACAGTGCTAAAAATCCTGAAAGGGTATCCATTTTCTATGCATTAGTGAGGGGCAGTTACTGTGCAGAAAAGTTTCTAACCTAAAAATAACTGATCTTCGGGGGCTTCCCTGGTGGCGCAGCGGTTGAGAATCTGCCTGCCAATGCAGGGGACACGGGTTCGAGCCCTGGTCTGGGAAGATCCCACATGCCGTGGGGCAACTGGGCCCGTGAGCCACAACTACTGAGCCTGCGCGTCTGGAGCTTGTGCTCCGCAACAAGAGAGGCCACGACAGTGAGAGGCCCGCGCACCGCGATGAAGAGCGGCCCCCGCTTGCCACAGCTAGAGAAAGCGCTCGCACAGAAACGAAGACCCAACACAGCCAAAAATAAATAAAATTTAAAAATAAAAAATAAAGAAAAGAAAAATAACTAATCTTCAATGAAAGAAAACCGGAAGGAGGGGTTACAGAGGACCTGTCCCCAAGAGCAATGGAAGAAAGTTAACTGAGCCATGAACCGTCAAAGACATCAAAAGAATGATCACGTCCTGAAGGGCCATGGGGGGAGGGCGGGCACTCAAGTAAGAAGCTTTCCAAAGTCAGAGATCACCTGTAAAATTTAAGAAAACGCAGAGCCATTTTGGTCTTCCCCGTTTCCTTGAAAAAAGAAAACAGACATTTGGGACCTCACTATAATATCCATAAAAATTCTGCTGCATCCCCTATTATGATGTGAACAGTTACTATTTACTGAGCATCTATCAGGCTCTTTATATTTTAGGTTAAACTATACAACATTCCCAATACTTGACCATCTTAATCTATAAACACGGTGATTTCAGATGGATTCTACCTAATTCATTGCCTCTAATTTCTAATTCTAACTTTGCAAGATGGGAATTATTATTCCCATTTGCAGATGAAGAAATAGATATAAGTAAGAAGCGTCACGTGCCCCGAGGACATACAAGTACCAGGAAGCACCAAGTTCTCACCCCAAGTCTCACAGACCCCAAAGCCAAGGGTCAGGAGTCTTTCTTTCAAGAGTACAGCTCAGGGCTTCCCTGGTGGCACAGTGGTTGAGAGTCCACCTGCCGATGCAGGGGACACGGGTTCGTGCCCCGGTCCGGGAAGATCCCACATGCCGCGGAGCGGCTGGGCCCGTGAGCCATGGCCGCTGAGCCTGCGCTCCACAATGGGAGAGGCCACAGCAGTGAGAGGCCCGCGTATCGCAAAAAAAAAAAAAAAAAAAAAAACAGTACAGCTCAGAGTCATCTGGGGTAGTTCAGGCAGCTAAAGGTGTATTTAGTGGAATACAGAGCTTTAATAACCACAGGTAGTCTATAAAGTTTTTGAAGTATATTTTATACCACTTGCCAGCTTATGTATCACCTTGACCAAATAATGGCACTTGTCTTAGTCTTCTGATAGGTAAAAATGAGAGGACTGAACTAGAGGATTGATTAGCTCCTTTTTCATTTCTTTGAATTTGAATAATAATCACAAATATAATACATTTTTAGTTTTTTTAAAAATGATTTAAAAAAAAAATTATCATCACTCTTTGGAAGCTACCCAACCAATACAGGAAAGTTTAAAGTACAAGGAGAAAGTCCTTCTAGACTTTCCTTTCTCCTCTAACTTTGGTGGTCTGTATCCACCTGGAATTTTACCAGGTCTAAGGGTGGGACTCTAAGCCATTCCCTTAGCCTCTCTGAGACTCAGTTTCTTGGTGTGCAATATGGGATAGGGTGAAGTCAGCTCAGCCTCCTTTCAGGAGAAGATGAATGTATTAGCGTCGATGAAAGGGTTTCCACAATGGGTTGTGTTGCAAGGTTTGAATAAGGCTTTGCTGGGAGTCATGATCACATGCTTCCCTCCCTGGAATTTGCCAGGATACCCACCACGGGGGAATGCCTGCCAACCCTCTTCCTCCCCAGGGTCTCCCCATTCGTGACCAAGCAGCGTCCCTCAGTGAGTCAGGACAATAAAGGTTGGGCATCCCTGAGCTAATCAGATAACATTAGGAAAATGGAAATAGCCACCAGATATGATTCAACCAGAATAAAAATACTTATAAGACCATCTCTGAATCATGTTCCCATCACTCCTGATAAATCAGACCAGGCGGAAACCAGTGAGTGTGAGGGGCCTCTGGGAGTCACTTAACTGCAGTTCTAGCTCTGCCTCACTTGTCTCCCCAAAGACACAGGTTCTGGAAAGCCGATGGACTATCTGGAAGCTGTCATTTCCTCAGTGCCTCCCAGTCATCCTATGGCTTTTGAGTTAAGTCAGTAAGAAAACTCACACGTGTCATTTAATTTTGGAGCCGACAGAGACCCACCCACAGGATCATCTGGTAACTTAAGACCCAAGAACATACTTGATGAAAACAGGTGAAGATTCTGTGCCAGGGATACTGAAGGGTTGAAATCGACCATGTTAATGAGCCACAAGAAAGATAAGCAGTGGAGAGTGCCATACAGAGTGAAGTAAGTCAGAAAGAGAAATGCAAATATTGTATAATAATGCATATATGTGGAATCTAGAAAAATGGTATAGATGATCTTACTTGCAAAGCAGAAATGAAGACACAGATGTAGAGAACAAATATATGGATACCAAGGGGGAGAGGGGTAGGGTGGGAGGAATGGACAACTGATGGGAACATGCTGGGAATATAGAACAGGGAGCTCTACCTAATGCACTGTTGTAACCTAAACGGGAAGGAAGTCCAAAAGGGAAGAGATATCTGTATGTGTGTGGCTGATTCATTTTGCTGTGCAGTGGAGGCTAACACAACATTGTAAAGCAACCATACTCCAATAAAAATTAATAAATAAATTTAAAAAAAGAAAAGAAAGATAGGCAGTGGACTTAACATACTAAAAATGCACCTGTCTCACAATCAAGGGATATTTTTCTTCTGTTCCTGGGACAAACAAATGTTTTAAAGTCAACTAAGAGGCAAACACAAATAATAATTAATATCCGTAGTTTTCAAAACACTTTTACATGGCAACTTACTTGATCCTGAATGGTCGAGGAAGGGAAATTTACATTTATTAAAAATATATTATTGAGGGCTTCCCTGGTGATGCAGTGGTTAAGAATCCACCCGCAATGCAGGGGACACGGGTTCGAGCCCTGGTCCGGGAAGATCCCACATGCCGCGGAGCAACTAAGCCCATGCGCCACAACTACTAAGCCTGCGTTCTAGAGCCCGCAAGCCACAGCTACTGAGCCTACGTGCCACAACTACTGAAGCCCACGCGCCTAGAGCCCGTGCTCCACAACAAGAGAAGCCACCACAATGAGAAGCCCGCACACCGCAATGAAGCCCCCGCTGGCTGCAACTAGAAAAAGCCCGTGTGCAGCAACGAAGACCCAATGCAGCCAAAAATAAATAAATTAATTATTATTATTATTTATTTATTTTTTAAAATATATATATTATTGAAAATACACCAGCCACTCTGGATCGGTTACTGCACAGCAACAACTAATCATAGGTATTATTAGCCCATTTTGCAGTTTACAAAACCAAGGCTTTGGGAGGTAGAATAACTTGATCAAGTCGTTCTGGACTCCCCAATTCTACAGGATTCTTTCCCTACAACCTAGCCCTTTGATTTGATGAGTCTGTGGATTACTTGATGGCTTTCGAAAATATAACATTTTGCAAATTAGGTAGAGCTGACCCTGAAAAATGTCAACTTCCTTCCTACATTATGCTCTTGCTTCCGTACTGTAAGATCCCTCCTTGGTGGGCAGTTCTACACTCTGCCAACCACGGGCTAATTATTTCTGGTACCCAGAAGTGAGAAAACCAAGAGAGGAGTTACTCTCCATCACTGGAGAGCTCCCCAGACCCACCACTGGAGCAGATGGAGTGGGGGGTTCCCATATCACTTCACTATTAGTGTCAAGTGAGACTAAACCCATAACATCCCTCAGTAACTTAACTGCACCACCACCTAAAACCCTTATTTTCACGCTACTCAGCTGCCCTCTTTAAAGGGGGCTGGACCGAAGTCTGATCAGGAAAACAGGAAAAGAACAAAAAGAGTCAAGTGAAGTCTGCGGGAGACTTTGTCCTATTTAACCAACCCGTCATGAAAGTTTATTTGAGTAAAATGTACAACCCCAAAGGATTACACACATTCCATGAAATACCATCTGCCCCAAGTTCTGCTGATACTCAAAACTGTGGTATTACAGGAAAAAAAAAGAAAAAAGTTTGGAACATAAATATGAATCTAAACCCAATCTGGGAAACTCTCACTTGCTAAATCCTCCCTTGCTAAAAGCCGCAGAAGTATTTCAACCACCGCTACCTTATCATTCTCCAGAGATTTTGGCAAAAAGAAAAGTCTCCAAATTTAAATAGAGAAAAGAAATCTCCAAGTTTGGTTTTCACTTTTGATGACAAATAGACAAATATATTTAAAGGCACCACAGCATTCCTTTACCCACCCCAGCAGACTGAGTAATCGGCACCATAAATACTTGATCAGAAAAGCTGATAGAAAGATACCACCAGAATAATAGGGAAGGTGTAAAAAGAACTCCAAGAGGAGTGGAAGAAGCCTGGGCACCTTGAGTTAATCTAAGCAAAGCTCCCTAATCTACAAACTAAAGGACAAACCATTCAGCTTTCACCAGCATTTGGGGGGAAACCTTCGTTAATGCTAGTAAAAAATACAAAGCGGTATGGCAAAGAAAGTTGAGAACTTGATATTTTTTCTCTCTCACAATATTAGCTTACAGCTTAGCAACAGCTAGGGTGGAGGAGGAGGTTCCTGTGTTTGCACCCGCTCCTCTCAAATGCCTTTATTATTTTTTTTATTTTTATTTTTTTAGAAAGAAACCTACTGTTGGGGCAAGGGAGACTCAGACTTTTTTTCTCCTGGGTAATAATGGATTCAATTGCCTTGAAGTCGGTGGACTCCTGGGTTGGAAATACCAAGCAGACAAACAGGAATAGAATAAAGTAATGCACCAGCCAGATGATGTGCCTTAGACCTACATTCTAGAATGCCTTAGGGCACCCTTGAAGAGAAAAATATTTCATTCAGCAAAACTATCAATTTAATTTTGTAAAGTTTTCTTAAGCATTACTAGAAAAAATGAGAGCATTTCCATCTTTGAGATTAAAATAATCTAAATATGAAATTTTTAATTGAGAGAACAGCCACTTAGGCAACGTTATCAGACCTATGTTACCAAGAGATGGAACCCGGCCTCCCCCTCTCTCTAAGGGGCCCAGAGTTAGGGAAAGCTAACTCCCTCACCAGTTAGATAAAGGTTATCTACTAACGGTCATTCCCTTCCTCATTTTATATCCTCCCATGGATAGGAAAGCCAGGCCATATTCACTTTTATTATCAATTATCTGATAAAAACAGCTTATTCTTACTGAATAATCTGAGAATCTCCAAAATCGATTACCATGCAAATTACCATAATCTTAAAGGGAGATGAAGAGGAAAGAAAGAATAGGAACCACAAATATTTGCGAAATTGTGGCAAATGCAGACACCAATGTTTACAGTCAGATTAAGAGAACAAGAACAATATATTAAAAAGAACTGACTGGCATTTAGTGGCTAATAGGTTGCTTCCTCTATATGTTAGTCTTGAATGCTAACCACATGCCAGGCTCTCTGTTAAACTCTTTATCAATGTTTTCTCATTTAAACCTCTCAACAACTCTATGGGGAAAGTACTATTACCCCCATTCTACAGACTGAAGGAAACTGAAGCTTAGAAAGATTCAATAATTCCCCCAAAGTGACATGGATACTAAAGACAAAGCCAGGATTGGGGCTTGGGCTACCTACCTCTGGAATCCACACTATAGAGTGTACTCTCTCTAAGCCATGCATTTTGCAAATCCACATCCTCTTGTGACATGTCCTGACAGATGTCTCAACATACGATGATTTACTGTGATTTAGTTTTTCCTGTATTAGTACTTTGGCACTTGCTAGAGAAGTGAACTCCTTGAAAGTAGGGACTGGGGAATTCTTTTGATCTCCGGAGGACTTCACAGATGGCTCATGCCTCTCAACAACAAGGGTGGGACAAATGGTGGAAGCAGCCCAAGTGTCCATCGATGGATGATGGATAAACAAAATATGGTATAGACATACTCTGGAATATAATTCACCAATATTAAAAAGGATGGAAACTCTAACAGCTGCTAAAACATGGGGGAACCTTGAGGACATTACGCCAGTCACAAAAGGAGAGATACTATGTAATTCCACTTAGATGAGTTACCTAGAGTAGCCAAACTAACAGAGACCAGAAGTAGACGGTGGTTACCAGGGGCTAGAAGGGGAGAGGGGAAGGGGGAGTTGGTATTTAGTGGGTAAATCGTTTCAATTTTACAAGATGAAAAGTTTCATGGACGGATGCATGGTGATGGTAGCACCACAATGTGAATGTACTTAACGTGACTGAAAATGGTCCAGATGGTCAATTTTATGTTATGTGTATTTTACCACAATTAAAATGACAAACAAGCAAGGGGAAGAACTAGCAGTGCCATCACAGAATTGCCCCAGCATGCTTCTCAGGGCCGGCAGGCAGAAGGGACCCCGCTGTCATGGGTGTCGGGGAGCTGGCCCTCTGCCTGGAAGTCACCCTGCTGGGGTGACACCAAAGCCCACAGAGGGGAAGAGCCATCCAGGGCTGCCCCCACTGTGTTTCCACAGCCTCGCAACCCCCAGGTCACTCTCATGCCCTTTCTGACAGCCGGGGAAGCATGAGAAGACAGCAAACTCTAAGAAAGTGTGTCTTTGAGACCTCGACAGGCACCTCTTCCTGTTTCAGAGCTTGGGCCCCTGCAGGGCCCAGATATGCAGTGCCCTGGATGCTGGAAGACAAGTCCAGGCATCCATCATTTCCCTTATCATGGAGCTACAGTGGGGGAAAAAAAAAAGCGAGGAGAGGTAGTTTCCACCTTGGAAATATGACAAACCAGAATTAATTTGCAAAGGAAACAATATTGAGAAATGTGACAACTCGGGATTCCTTTGATGACAGAGGTGTGGTAATTATGGAGCTGCCCTCATCCCAGGGCCAGAGAGCAGCCTAGACAGTAGGAAAACACAGCTCAACACATGTTCGTTCTCCTCTTCGAATCAGTCCTGTGGGCTCCAAAGAGGGTACCATGAACCACACAGGCCCATCTTGCTGAGTGTTCTTCAAGGGAATGGACCAGCTGGACCTCAAACACTTTCTGAGGCCACTTTACCATCGGGTGTTCGGGGCCCACTGTCTTCAAGACCAAGGATGGGCTCAGAGGTCAGACAAGACCAGCGCTTCCCTTGAAAGAAGTGAACACACCCACCACTGGAGGATTCAAATCTACTGCTCTCCTTTAGCTTTCAAAAGATAGTTTTTCATGAACTTTTTTTTTTTTTTGATGGTGATGTTTATTTTCTATTTCTGTCATTTGGATTTATCTTTTGACTGTTTTTAGTAAAAGTCAAAATTGGTACCAATGAAATAAAATTTCTGTGTGGATGACTATGCTTTATCGTGGTAAAATATACAAACATAAAATTCAGCATTTTAACCATTTTCAAGTGTACAGTTCAGGGGCATTAAGTATACTCACATTGTTCTGCTACCATCACCACCACCCATCCAGAGAACTCTTTTCATTTTGCAAAACTGAAACTGTACCCATTTAACACTAACTCCCCATTCCTCCCTCCCCCCAGCCCCTGGCAACCACCACTCTAGTCCATGAATATTTCTGAGATCTTAATGAATGTCTTCTCCTTTTACGTTCTCTCCTCCTTCCTCCCCCTTAGGCAGGCAGGCAGCCAGCAGGATGCTTGCTTTGGAGATCTGGTGTCAAGGTTCTTCCTAGCTTTTGTAAAAATCTAAGCTATAGACAAGATTATGCAAGGCATTCTAGAAAGCACCCTTCCATCCTCTACCTCTGGGTGTTTTGCTCTGTTCCCTGGAAGCTCCCAGTAGAGCTGGCAAGACTTCAGAGAGGAAAGGCTCCAGGCTCCAGGTTCCCAGATTTGCCAAGGATTCCCGGGCTCTACCCCATGCCTGTGTGGAACAGCCGAGAGCCCCAAACTTGCCCACGTGGACAGAAACAGTCAAAGCAATATAGACACGTGACTGGAAATCACAACTAAAACCGGTGTCGGGAGGTGTCTAGATGGCCCTTTTCCTAAAACCTTAGACCTTGGATACAATCATAAGGTGGGCGTTTTCCCAAGATAACTGAGGTTAAATTTTCTATTAGCCGGACAGACTGAAGGCTTGGAGACAAAATTAAGTTAATTTACATAAGTTATAAAATGCTGTTTTTTTCAAGCCTTTGCTTGTGGACTGAGATCCATACCCTCAACTGCAGTAGGAGACGGCAAGTTTAGTTTGTCTTAAGTACAAAGAAGGCAGAATAAGTTTGGTAAAGATTAAGAGACTGTATAAAAGCCAGACTACAAGGATTCAAATTCTGACTGTGCTACTAGATACATGCCCTTGTCTTAAACCACTGTGCTCACTTTCTTCATCTGTAACAAAAATTTCTAATACTGGTATCTTCCCAACAGGAGGACGTTACGAGGGTTAAAGATGGCACTATAGGGCTTCCCTGGTGGCGCAGTGGTTGAGAGTCCGCCTGCCGATGCAGGGGACACGGGTTCGTGCCCCGGTCCGGGAAGATCCCACATGCCGGGGAGCGGCTGGGCCCGTGAGCCATGGCCGCTGAGCCTGCACGTCCGGAGCCTGTGCTCCGCAACGGGAGAGGCCACAACAGTGAGTGGCCTGCGTACCGCAAAAAAAAAAAAAAAAGAAAGAAAGAAAGATGGTGATTCATATGTGGCACTTGGAAGAGGGTCTGATTTTCAATGAAGATTCATTATCAGAAGCATCTTAAATCCCCTTTAATCTCCCAGTATCTGCACTTATGGAAGATTCAACTCACTGAAGAAATATGAAAATCTGAGCTTTTTCAAAGTTACGCTCTTTTGAAAGAAGCTTCATCCCAATTTGTGTATGAAAATGGGCCCATGTTAAAGGTTCAAGGTTTTATTCAATTGTACACATATTGAATTATGTTTTCCTCTGTTCATGTAAACTCTGTCCTTGGTTTGGACCCATTCTTCATAAAGCCCCAGTAATTGTTACTCTGTATGTGTCCAAGGATTTGCAGTAGTCAATTGTGTAATGATTCTTACTAGCATTCTTCCAGGACAATTTTGAAAGGCATAATTTGTGGCCCAAAGAATTTAGTGGATCTTTCAAAAGATGGCATACATTATCAAGCCCAAGAGGACCCTTGAGGCGTTCATGAGATGTGACAACACACTTAGAGGGTGTGGGCTGAAGACAGGAGGGGTACCTCGGGGGACAAAGTCCTCTAAGGTTTTCTTCCTCTCATTTATTTATTTATTTATTTATTTTGGCCGCAATGCACAGCATGTGGGATCTTAGTTCCCCCACCAGGGATTGAACCTGCGCCCCCTGCAGTGGGAGTGCAGAGTTTTAACCACTGGACCACCAGGAAAGTCCTCTTCCTCTCATTTATACACCTTTAGGACTCATATTAAAGACAAAATTGTTTCTAATACTGATTTCCCAATTATTTTCTCAAAACAATTACTAGGAATCAGTTACCAGATGTCAAATCTCCCCCTTTTTGTGACATAACCAATAACCCTCCATAGCAATTGATCTCCTGTTCTCTGATTTCCACTATTCCCCAGAACTCCCCATTTCCCAATTTAAATCCCTCTGGAGTAGATCAGCTGGTCTGCTGGAAAAACACAGGCTTCCCAGTGCTGGGAAGATTCATTCCACTCTGGCCAGAAGCCCAGCACTCCAGCTTCATTTGCCCCGGCCTCTGGTTCCAAATGCTGGAGCTGGACGTTCTGTGTAGCCTGCTGTCACTCCCCAAGGCGTCCCCTTTCATTTGCAAAGGATCACGAGAGTTATGAAAAGAAGGTACACAGAAGTTGCTTAGAGATTTTCTTCTCCTTGGGATGCCTCGGTGATAAATCTAAAACTTGTTGAGAACAATCTACTTCAATGACAATGTTCATTTAAAAGTATAGGAAAATGATCGTTATAATATCGACAGTGAAAGAAAGCTGGAAAACACACTAGAACCAAGAAAGAATTCTGTTTTCCAACTCTAGAGCTCGAGAAAAAGCAAGTTTTAATCAGAGTAGAACAAGAAAGTAGGTAGAGGTGTTTGTAGCCATTCTGAAGGAGATAAATGCCAAGCGTTCTTTATCGGATAGAATTTCAGTTCAAAACTTTCCCCTCCCTTAATATACACTGGGCATCCTGGTTTCACTTCCCAGTCGTGATTCAGGTTGATTTTCAGCTCACAAACGGAAGACAGAGAGAAAAGGAGGGAGGGAGGCAGAGGGGATGGAGGGGAGAGAGTTCCAGACGTTCTGGGCCAGAACCTAGAGAGAGAAGGGGCAGGGAGAGAGGAGAGGAGAGGTGTTTGTCAGTGGAGGTGCTGGAATTAGAGGAGCTGAGTGAGAAAAGGGGGAGATGAGTAGATCCCAGGGGCAGGCAGGGAGGCAAGGTGGTAGGAAAGAGGCTTTGCTTCCCTTCACCAGTCTTGCGTTTATTCCCTTTCCTCCCCCTGCCTCCAGGTATCACAGCTGACCCAACACAGCTTGCTTGGAGGCTGAGAAATAGAACAGAGGCCTGGGCAAGTTTGGGGGGTAAAACAAACAAAAGGTACTGTTGCCAGGCAGGACTGGAGGGGGCGGAGTGACCCCCAGTGGGGGGCACTCCGTACACACTCAGAAACATTTCTGCAACATCCTGGGTACCAGAGCCAGACACTCTCATAACCCTAACGGATATCTATCATGCTGCAATTTCAGCTCTTTTACTCTTTCCAAGTCCCAGTAAAGAGAATCACATTTGCATAGCAAAATGCAAATCAGTATCATCTAAGTTACACTTGCTAGAGAGTTGCAGGCATCGGAAGCTATGGAAGCATATCTACAGGATGGGAATTCCAGATATGGACGACTAGATCTGGGTTTCTCAGCATCAGCACTGTGGACATTCAGGGCAAGATAATTCGTTGTTGCGAGGGGAGGGGGGCATCCTGTGCATTTTAAGATGCTTAGCTGCATCCTGCTAGATTCTATTCATAGTTGCACCCATCCCCACTCCCAGATAGACCAATCCCTCAAGTCAGTCTGCTGATCGCAGTCCTGAGGTTTGGCTAGTTTTCTCGGTGGTATCTGCCAGACCTTCGCCCTCCAAGTCCGGGGTAGTAGAGCTTCTCACACCATACTGTGCATACAAGTCCCTAGGGATTTTGTTACAAATGCAGATTCCAACTCCGCAGGTCTGGAATGGGGCTCAGGATTCTCTAGTTTCAACAAAGCCCCTGGGTAATGGTGATGCTAATGCCGCAGGTCCTCAGACCACACTCTGAGCACCAGGGCCCTTTAGCACTGGTTTAGTAACAAGAAGGAAAACTGCTTAAGAAAACTGGCTGGCGTCTGCACAGCTTGGCTGGTTACCTGATAACCTCCCAGTGCCTCAGCATCCTCATTTGAAAAATGGTGGTGATTGCTAGCATTAGGTAAGACATTGAAGATAAAGCAACCAGTTTGGTGTCTGGCGCTCAGAAAATGTTAATTCCCTCCCCTTTTCCTCTTAGCTCCTCCCAGCACCAAGCCTAGAAACCTCAAGGTCAAGCCATCCCTGGGGATTACAGGGAAGTCCCTAGAAGAAAAAACTCAATTCCATTCTGAGTGGTGGTTGGAGAAGGAGGGATTTCTTCCTTTCCTTTCTTCTAGTTTATACTCTCTCTGTTGCTTACACCATAACATCTGTCGTCCTCTGGAGGCTGTGAATTGTTTTGGTAATGAAGCATACGATGAAAAGAATATTTTTAAACAATGTACACATTGTGATTTCATGCAAAAGCAATGCCTCCCACTCTCTGGGTCCACCTCCATGCTGCATTTAACACTGATTTCAACTTTTCTCAAAAGGAAAAATGATCTCAAACAGGAATAATCGCAAGTGCTGTGGGTTGGATCTCAATTTCCAGAACAGTTTCTTCATATTCCTCCCCAAATGAATGAACTCTACTCATCTGGAATTGTGTACGGGGAGAATCCTTGCTATCCTTTGCGAGGATAAAATGTTCTAATGCAAAAATACTAATTTGCCAGGCTAAATACAGCCTTGGGATCACACAGCACATGACACATAGACCCTGATTCTAACATACATACAGAGAGATCTTTTGAATTCAGGGTTGTGTAGTACTTGATTTTTCTAGAATATTAAGTAAGATGTATTCCTTTGGGAAAATCACTCTCTCACCATCCCCACCCACCCACGAAAAGTGCTCAACAATGGTGTCTTTCTCCATTTGTAGGCTGTATCAGAAAAAATGTATGTGAGGCATTGCTCCAAACAAAGTAAGTTTCTGCATGATTCCACTGTGCAAATGTCGTCATGAGAATAGAAGCCGAGACAGTCAGCTGCACTGGGAGAGGGGCAGCAAGCCGGCAGTTAATCGCCTACTGGAAAGTGTCGTTTGGCCTTCCTCCACCTACACCCAGGTGCGGGGCTCAGGCGGCCCTGGCAGAGCTCTGCATTTGAGGCTGCTCAGGCTGGGTGGGAAGAAAGGCATCTGAGGGTCGGGGCTTCCCCCAGAGCCTGCAGGGCTGATCTCTGCTGTGGGAAGCGCTAGCTCAGTCCAAGGCCCACAGGATCACCACAAACACCCTGGGAAAAGCCATGGTGATGGACAGGATGGCCGCCTAAGGAACCCCTCTCTCTTCACAGAACTTGCAGTGGTGTGGGTACCAGTTCCACACACACACTCTTCCTTCTAACCGACAAAACACAATAACCCTGGAAGGTCTGGCAAAATTCTCCTCTAAACACCTCACCAACCCAGGGCGCTCTAAGGCCTGTGGGGTAACGTCCAGTCCAGCACCCTTTGACAACCCAGGAAAAACTGCTCTAGCATCACTGTTTATCCTTGCTCTGCACAGTAACAATCCTTTTCAAGGCTTCCTCGCTAAAGCATATGCAGAGCAAGAAAAAACATCCTTATGTAGTTCGAAGAGAGGTTAATAGTTCTGGACCGCCACTGATATACACTGACTCGATTGCTCGCCAATCATACATAGCAGATAAGGACTCTGGGTGCTCCACAGGGCAGAACGTGCAGGTAGAATTCACAGACCTGTTGACAGAGCACCAGGATTGCCATCATCACCTGGTCTTGGCATCACCAGCAAAACCAGTTTAAAAGGCAGTATCCAGGCTCCTCCCACACGGGTGATGCTGACAGTCTGTACCATATGGACACTCTATGGACACTGGGGTGATGCATCACATGTCCAGATATGCTGCTCAAGTGAACAGGCAAATTCCCAGGAAACTGGGTCTTCATGCAGGGCTGAGGCCCTTAAACAGAGTACATATACACTGGAGAGTCACCGGCCCTGAGCTGGACAGTTTCCCATGCGGAGACGTTCTGAGGGGGACTTCCCTCCAGCAGACAGTGATTAAAAATAAAACTTCACAGGGGCATCACAAACTGGGTTAGGTGGTACAGTGTTCTGCTTTTTCAGTCACGCTGTTTGTGAATCCCCAACTGCTTTTCCTAACCGACTCACTTCCTTAAACGCACAGGCTCATCCTAACACAGGCGTGGCACCATGAAATTGGTGGCGAGGTTTGGACCAAGGGTGGAGGTTACCTTTTATATGCGTTTGTTAAGAAGAATGATTTGTAGCACTTAAGAATTAACTCAAAATAATGTTTCTGGTGTGCCCACCTCATCTGGCTGCTACATAAGTCATCCACCCAAGAAGCCAACTCTACTGCCAATCTGTGAGAAGTTCAGTGATAAGACAGAAAGGACTGAATTCACTACGCTTCTCAGGCTCTTCTGAAAACCTTTTTTATTTTAACCCTCGTGGCAAATCTTTACTTAATACATTCATCCACGTTCCTGTCTTATGACAGAGTAAACTCATGAAAGCTGGCAAAGAAGCTTGCAGTAGTTCGTGAAGGGGAATCCCAGTGACCCCCATCCTACTGCCAGTCACTGAGTGAGCTTAAAGCCCAGGATTAGGGTCCTGAAAATTTGGGTCCATTTTCCCATTGAGAAGCAATTTCTGACCTACTCGAAACATCAGGAGAGAGCAAGTAAAGAAGACTGGAAGAAGCCTCGATACAACAGTGCAAGTGTTCAGGGGTAAAGGGGACGAGAAGGATGTCAGCCAGGTTCCCCAAGTCAAAAGGGGGCTGTGGGGTGGGCGTGGAGGTCAGGCCTGGAGAACCTCTGTGCCCAAAGCTTCTAGATCTGATCAGTGTAAAGCATGAACAACTGATGTGCTACACAACTGCTAGAATTTTTTAAAATTAACTTTAGGGCTCCCCTGGTGGCGCAGTGGTTGAGAGTCCGCCTGCCGATGTAGGGGACACGGGTTCGTGCC
Source organism: Monodon monoceros (assembly GCF_005190385.1). Lineage (NCBI taxonomy): Eukaryota > Metazoa > Chordata > Mammalia > Artiodactyla > Monodontidae > Monodon > Monodon monoceros. The sequence goes on along the minus strand of NW_021703782.1, from coordinate 90,179,471 downwards.
CCGGTCCGGGAAGATCCCACATGCCGCGGAGCAGCTGGGCCCAAGAGCCATGGCCGCTGAGCCTGCGCCTCTGGAGCCTGTGCTCCGCGACGGGAGAGGCCACAACAGTGAGAGGCCCGCGTACCGCAAAAAAAAAAATTAAATTAAATTAACTTTAAAAACTGTTTACTTATTTGCATCTGCCATAAAGATGAAAGAAAATGTTGGTTAATTAAAGAAAACAACCAATTTGGGGAAGAATACATGTTCAAGGTGCTTCCATACCTATCTCATTTAAGTTCTTAAGTAGGTACGTTTTGGTATCCCCATTTTTTATTTTTATTTATTATTTTTAAAAAGTTTTTATTGGAGTATAGTTGATTTAAAGTGCTGCGTTTCCGCTGTACAGCAAAGTGAATCAGCTATACATATACATATATCCACTTCTTTAGATTCTTTTCCCATATAGGTCATTGCAGAGTATCGAGTCGAGTTCCCTGTGATATACAGTAGGTCCCTATTAGTTATCTATTTTATATATAGTAGTATGTATAAAAAATATGGAACATTTCATGAATTTGCATGTCATCCTTGCGCAGGGGCCACGCTAATCTTCTCCGTATCCCATTTTTTATAGATGAAGGAACTAAGACTCAGTTTATGTGACATGCTGTAGATCTTATAGAGAATTTGGCCAATGCACTAATGAGTTTGGGCCCTGCCGTGGCTCTGGATAACTGGGGCGTTAGATATAGTATCTGTGTATTTGGCTGTGCTCACCCCATCTGCTCCAATCAAGCATCCAACCGACCACAAAGTCCCTGAAAAGGGGGCTTCAGAGGACAGTGTCACCCCCACCAAGTTCTACAGCTCTCTCCCCTTCCTTGGCATTCACACCATGACTCCCCCAACTCAGACATGTATCCTCCAAGACAAACAGACAAACAAACCCACTTGAGGGAAGCTCCATCATTTCATCCCCATCCCTATCCTCTTCCTGAATAAGGAAACCTTCAGCATTCTACCTCCAAAGGGTACCTTTTCCAGTTGCAGGGCCCATGCAGTCTTTCTGAGACTCCAACCAAGAAAGGAACAAATGCCACTTACATGTTCCTTGATCCTACTCAAACGTGTCCCCCCAAGGCCTGATAGCACTGGTGCTCCTAGATTTGAGAGAGAAGTACCAAAGGGTGGGCTTCCCTGGTGGCGCAGTGGTTAAGAGTCCGCCTGCCGATGCAGGGGATACGGGTTCGTGCCCAGGTCTGGGAAGATCCCACATGCCGCGGAGCGGCTGGGCCCGTGAGCCATGGCCCCTGAGCCTGCGCGTCTGGAGCCTGTGCTCCGCAGCGGGAGAGGCCACAGCAGTGAGAGGCCCGCGTACCGCAAAAAAAAAAAAAATGTACCAAAGGGAAAAAGAGGTCAATGGGCCCAAGGATGCTCTCAGTCCCTCCGCCCATGCTGTCTGTCCTCTTCTGCACCTCCTCAATCGCTGAATTCACTTCAAAAGGAATAAACAACCTCTGGCTGAACCCTGGAGAAAGCGCATCCTGTTTTACTATAGGAAGAAGGCAAGGTCTTGATTAACTCGTTTTTCTGGCGCTCATCTTTCAGAGACTGGGGCAAAGAACAGAAATAACATTTATATTGGGATTTTAGTTTTCTCAAAAGCCAGCCTCCAGAGTCTGTACTGGACTAGTTTTGGCGATTACACTTCTACACTTCTAAAAATTATAATTTGTATCTACGCTAACATCACGTGGAAGGACAACAGTACGTTCACCATGGTAAACTCACTAAGGCAAGAAGTAGTCGAGGCGGGGTAGTCATTTATGACATCTTAGAAACATCTTCATCAACAACAGTTGAAATAAATGTTTAAGACAAGTTTAAATTTCAGTTACTGAAATTATTAGAGCACTCTAGTTCTTAAGTATTCTAATTAAGTCCTACTTAAATCACACAAACATACTCTATAGTTTTCTTTTTGAGCAAAATACAGGTTTGTCCCACTATCTGAAAGTAGACCACTCCTATGAAACCTTTGGTAAGCTGAACTAGCATGAAGCAAAGAGTATTCCCACTTCATGTTACAGCAGGCACTTCAATTTTACCAAAGACTACACTAGTTCGATAACAGCTTTTTCATAGAAGGGAAAATCTTCTTGGGATTTCTTTTGGTTAGCGAAATGTAGATCTTGAGTAAAAGCTAAGTGGTACTAATGTGAAATTTCAGAAAGTGGGGGAAACCTGTAGTGGATTTTCCTGTTACAACAGAGATAATTTCAACTTTTCTATAATAATATCTTCCTGGAAAATGTGTTTGAAGGGCATATGTCCAAAACTTAACAGTAGTCATATATATTTTGAAGGTGATTATCTAATAAACATATTTCTCTCTCTCTCTCTCTCTCTCTCTCCCTCCCTCCCTCCCTCTCTATCTATCTCCCCTGACGGCTGATGGACACACTGCCTTCCCTCAGGCCCAAGCCACCCAAAGGGCTCCTGGATGAGGCTGGTGCTAGTGCAAGGCCCTGAAGCTTAAGTTTTTTTAGCATCACAGCAAATCTGCCTCCGGGTGTCAAGTTTGCACAGTACCAAAAAAATGATGCAATCTTCTAGCAAAACTTACTAACATTGTTGAACATGATAAGTATATTAATCAATTTGAAATTTCCAATAGCTTACACAGGATGCCTGACCAATCATCTAAGCAAATGGTGACTCCCATGTCTCTCAGGATCAAAGGACAGCCATTCCAGAGGCTAATTCATAACAGATCATACCAGTGCTGAGAAATGTATAAAATTTAAAAATGAAACTGGTTTTCAGAAGTCAATTTTCAACATGCTCCTGTTTTAATCATTAAAATCCCTCAACACAACCCCCGTCCAAATTCAATTGCCTTTTTATTTGAAACATTTCTCATTTTCCTAATATGTAGAGACTTGTGATGACAACCTTGATAGAAATCTAGGACACGGGTGTTTTAAGAGTCCACCAAATCTATAAAGACAGCAGAATCTAGCCCATAATTATCATAACTAATTAGAAAGTCCAGGGTGTTAACATTTTAGAAGCAACAGTTAATATGTAATTTCTATATTGAAATGCTGAAACGTTTAGAAATAAAACAACCAGTGGATCATTTTCCCCTCACTTGATAACTAAATTAAGACAACCTCTTCCACTTTATCAGCCAGAGATCCTGAGGCTGGTGAGGCAGAAGGAGCCACTTATGAAAGTGAAATAAATTCTGACAACACTGCCCTGAACTCTGCAGGCAGGAAACTGTTTCAACTGTCATGCCAGAACTATGAGATAATGGGTATTTCAAAATGTTTGTCCCATCTCAAAACCCAGTCTCACACTAGCATCTTAGCATCCCAGAAAGAAGTTGAAAATGAACTCCACTGCCAGAGAAGCATCTCAACACTTAATTGCCCAGTCTATTAGGTAAGGTATCGGGAAACCCAAGGTATATTACTTTCATTTCTTCTGGCTCATGACTAATTTTATTGGTGCAGCTCAAAATAACTGCAGGGCCTACAAGACCCATGGTGTGCCCACTCAAAGGAGAAGATGCCCTTTAAGCAAAGAGCCTATATCAAAACTAGAGAGGAGAGCGCAGGCATCGGACAGCCGTTTAGAGGTGCTTTAGGGCAAGTTTCAATTCTTAAAAGGCTTTATGTTTAAAGAAGCAGTGAACTCCTTACTAAATATGCCTCATTTCTAGACCTGTTACTCTGAAATTTTATTGATCAAAGTTGAGGAGGCTGCCAGCAGGAAGAGGGTGTTTAATTAAATTGCGAACATTTCCAGGAAGAAAAGTGTGATGCTTAAATTAACTCTCTTCAATTACAACAAAGCCAAGGAAACAAATCCCCTGGGATTACACTGGTGAGTGGTGGGTTTGTCCTAATTCAGCCTCCAGGTGCCTGTGACGGGTGATAAGACGGAAGACCGCTTCCTCTGAGAAGTTGTTTGCAGACTGAGGGATATACTATATAGAGACACGTGTGTGTGTGTGTGTGTGTGTGTGTGTGTCTGTGTGTGTCTGTGTGTGTGTGTGTGTGTGTGTGTTCTTTTCAAAGGTAAATACGTGGGGGGGGGGGGTATGTGCTGCGCCTAAAACTGCTACAGGGAAGGGCAGACATCTGCCAAACCACTACTGCCCCACGCGGGAAACCGGGTCTGGAGAAATAATCCACCATCTCTCTACACGACTCACTTCCCTCCCAGACGCCCCCTTCTGCGGATCAGGGAGAGATCCCCAATGCTGGCCGTCTCGCATCCGTCCAGGGAAACTCAGAAACCAGCTTGCGGGACCCGCTCCCGCGGGCCCACCCCTCCGCCTCGTTCCCCACCGCCTGCAGCCGCCGCTTCGCCTTCCGCCCTCACCGGCCACTAACCCCACCGCTCCCCAGCCCGCCTCGCCTCCCTCAGCGGGCTCTCGGACAGCCCGCTCTCCCGGACGTCCATTCAGTCCCCTGTTCTCCGCTACGATTCTCTAGAATTTCTCAGGGCCGCCAGTATCTCCTAGCTCCTATCCCGGGAAGCGCGTCGCCTCCACCGCGATTTCAGAACACTTGCCCCAGCGCTCACCACCACGATCCGCGCCCTCGACTCCCCACAGTGTCCCCACAAAGGGGGCCAAAGAGTCCTACCCTCCGGCTTTATCCAGGATAAAACACCAGATCCTAATAGCTGGGGTCCCAGCCTCAGGCCGAACTTCCAGGCTCAGCTCGGACCCGGTTCCCCCTCCCTCCGCGCGCAGAAGGGCTGCTCCCTCCTCCTGCAGCAGCTCCCCGGACCCCATTCCAAAAGGTTCCAGCTGGCTGAGAACCCGGCCCTCCTCGGCCTCAGTCTCCCTGCAAAGCTCCTGATTTCTGAAAACGCCCCCAGCGCTACCATCAAAGGAGTCAGGACGCGCGCCCTCTTCTCCAGCTGGAACCGCTGGCTCCATCTACCGCGGCTCCCAGGCCTGGAGAGGCGGCTACCGACCTTTGATTTTTCTCTGCTTTTCCTGTACAGCCCGACTCTGTGTGTGTTTGGCGGAGGGGGTGGGAGGGAGGTGGTATTCCTAAGTTTAGTTTTTAAAGCATATATAAGTGAGTAAGTATTGAATAAAGCAGCCAAAAGCTGGCCCTCCCCCAAACCTAGGAATTCAAAGCCACAGGGTCACAGCCCTTTCCAGCCAGGCCCCCGCCCCGCACACGCTCCACTAGGCAAGGACCATAAAAGCCCTTTAAAGTCCGCGGTGCATCAGAGGGCCTCCCAAGGGACCAATCCCTCTCAAGCCACCCTCTCCCCGCGCGCCCGAGGCCCCAACACCAGGAGGGGGCCCCAGGGACTTGGTTTCCTGGGTCGCCGCGCCTTAGCTTGGACACCCACCTCTGGGCGCCGGACGGAGGCGCTGTCCTCGGCCTCCGATCTAGCGCGGCGCGGCCGCTACCTCCTCCTCGGGGCGTCGGGGAGACTCCGCGGAAAGGCGTTCAGCAGGCCCCGGCTGGGGCGAGCGCATCTGCCGAGAGCCGCGGCCGCTCTGCGCGCGGGAGGGCCGGGAGCGCCGCCCGCCTGCTCCCGGAGCCCGCCCCTTCCCCGCCCCCTTCCCAGCGCCTGGGGCAGAGGTCTGCCCTCCGCTTCCATATCCCCTCCCCAACCACTCGCACCTTCTGTCTGTGGCTTTGGCGAAATCTTGGCACACACTGAGAAACCAAGAAATGAGTGAATGGATAGATTGGAGGGATGGAGGGATGGGGCAAGTGAAGCCGAGTATTTCCTAACTGGGGAGAGGGCACTGTGTCTGGGTACGTGGACCTGTGTTAGCGCACGTGTGGCCGTGTCGGCGTGCGTGCATCTGGACGTGTGCGTTGGTGTATACATACGTGCGTATGAGTGTATATGGAAGTGCGTGGCTGCATGCGCGCCCTCACAAGGCCGGCACCGCTGAGTTCCTATCCGAGGGGTCGAGCTCCCCATCCCTTACCAGCACCAAGGCTGTGTCCGGGTAAGCAGGACCGCTGGGAGCCGGTGGGAGACGCGTCTTTGTGTGTTTTGGGCCTCTCCGTGACGTGGTCCAGAGGCTGAGGGACAGGGATGCTTCTGGTTCACTGGCTCTCCAGAGCCTTCATGCTGCCCTCCCTGTTGTGGCAGCTGGTGGCTTGGTGTCAGAGCTCGCGTGTTAACAAAGCCAGCGGTGGGGAAGGAGGCAGCTGATGCACCGCGTGGGGCTGGATCCGGCGGGCGGCCGGCCATCCCCCACTCCCAAGCTGTCTGAAATTTCAGCTTGTAATCCCCTCCCCCGCCATGAATATTTAAATAATGTTAATGACCCTCTGAAGATGGACCTTCTAGAAATCCTGGGAGGACACACACAGAAACACCTCACACAGAAAAGAGTATTTTTACAACCAAGGTGTTCTATGCGGAGGAAATATAACCATGATATGTAGTCAGATTTCTTGAATTCAACTTTCCACTAGGCATGATCAAGGTTTTCATTTCCCAGTGATTCTCCCTCTCCACCTCTGCAAGTCAGAGCCCCTTGCTCCCCTAGTTTCCATCCTCTGTTGGCCTGCTTTTTTTCTGAACCGCTGGCCAAAATCCCGGGGTCCTCTTCTGAGAATCAATTCTGCCTGCCACACACAGCAGGGAAAGACAACTGCCAGGGACCTTGATTTCCCATACAAGAAACGGTAACACGGGGACCTGTCCAGAAAGCCTGTCCAGCTAAAGACATTAAAAATAGCATCAACCCCGGAAAAGGCTTCTTGACTGTCTGAAGGCTTATTCACACCTTCACCAAAGGGGAGGTGGGGATGCAGTGAAGGCTACAATGGAGACCTCAGCGGTTCTCCTCAGGGTTCCTGAAAATCTATAGGCTTCTTTTTCTTGGCATTTAGGAATTGTTTCACCAGGCTTTTTGCATGTTTGTCTCTTACACTATTGAATTTCAACAGAATTTACTGACCAGTGGTTGGAGATTACAGAGTTTTAGCCTCAGTCAATCCCTTTCTTTCCTTTTCTTTTCTTTCTTCCTTTCCTCCTTCCTTCCTTCCTTTCTCTCTTTCTTTCAGCTCTTCGTGGCACTAACCTGAGTTAAATATTTGGGTGCCCTACATTGTGATCTATTTTTAACATTTTAATAGCATGTGAAAACTCACATTGAAATGAGCATGTCTGGGGACACTTATTTATTTATATGGACCATAGACTCTTCAAGGAAAAATTCTAAACTTACAGCAGAGGTGAGATTTTTATAAGCAGTATTAGGGCAAGTGCATCATCACTTTCTTCCTATATTCCTAAATTAGAATGTATCATTTACCAGTCAAATTTGTTTCCTTATTAGAAATAGTACAGCAATTCTGAATTCTTTCCGAAAGCAATGTCAGTGTTAATATTACTGTAATATTATTTTTAAATATGAATTAATTAATGCTAATTTTCTGTTAATTTTAAAGTTCTGGCATATTCTACAGAAAACTACTGGGTATATTAATTTAGGAAAAGTACATGTTCAATAGATATTAATTTACAAGAACATTTCCTTTTCTTTCATCTTATAAGATATTAAAGAGGAAGCCATGATTAAGCTACACTTTTTTAAAATGAGAGGCTTGGTACATACCAGGGATCAGAAATATTTGTTTAATTTGTTCAATGAAATCAATGCAAGGGTATGAACATCTGCATGTGAAAGTAAAAACTGTTTTCAATTAACATTTATTTCCCCCTAGGTCAGCGGTTCTCAACCAAGGGTGATTTGATGCTTCCCTCCCACCGCCCCCCCCCACCCACCCACCCAGACATTTTGGAAATGTCTGAAGACATTTTTGATTGTCATATTGTCATAATAGGGGTGGGGTGCTACTGACGTCTAACGGTTAGAGGCCAGGGATGTTGCTAAATATACTGAAGGGTATGGTACAGTCCCACAACAACAAAGGATCGTTGTATCCCAAATGTCAAGAGTGCCGATGTTGAGATATCTTGCCCTGGACCCAAAGCCAGGACTAAGGACCACAGATATCAGGACCATGTCTGCATTTATTAAAAATGCAAATTCCTGGGCTCCACCTTTACCTACTAAGTCAGAATCTCTGGGGGCAGGACCAGGGAAACTGTTTTAACAGCTCCTAGGTGATTCTTAAGAACATGAAAGTATAAGAAACACTGGAGGGCTTCCCTGGTGGCACAGTGGTTAAGAATCCGCCTGCCAATGCAGGGGACACGGGTTCGAGCCCTGGACCGGGAAGATCCCACATGCCGCGAAGCAACTAAGCCCGTGTGCCGCAGCTACCGAGCCTGCACTCCAGAACCTGTGAGCCACAACTCCTGAAGCCCAGGCGCCTAGAGCCCGTGCTCTGCAACAAGAGAAGCCACCACAGTGAGAAGCCCGCGAACCACAACAAAGAGTAGCCCCCTGCTCACCGCAACTAGAGAAAGCCTGCGCACAGCAACAAAGACCCAATAAATAATAAAATAAATAAATTTTAAAAAAAACACTGGAGATGGGAAAGGCTGGCTTCTTACCCAGTGCATGCTTATGGGCTCATCACACTGTATGTGTCTTAACATGATAATGGTTATTAGAGCTGAGAATATTTTATGAAATATATAGGCTCCTTGATCCATGTAAGAAGCACTTATGAAGCAAATAAAGGGCTACTGATTCTGCGAAGACAAACAAACATAGCTGGGATATGAAAATGTTAAACACTCCCTACACCATTTAGGACACAACGCCTTCTATGGAAATGTTGCTTGGCAAGAGGGGAGGTCATGATTTTTTTTTCCCCTATGGCCTAAGTGTACATTTTTGCTTATGTTGCCTGCCCATTTTAAATGGTGCCCCTGAGCAAGAGTGGCCTCCAGGGGACATAAGAAATAGAATGTACTTACTAGAGAAACACCAAAAGTAAAGGTTGAGTTTATGGGAAAGAAGTCAGCCTAGACACAGGTTGACAGAGCCTCTTCTTCCTGCCCAAGCTTAGAGAAGAATAGAAGCTGAAAGAAAGACCCATGAGTTGCTCAGAGAGCTGATCTGAAAACCCAAAGAAGGGGCCAAGACTGGTCAATCATAAAGAATTTGCCATTTCTTCCTTCTGGCAAGGAGAAAGACCAAAAAGCATCAGCTGGGTATACTCCTCAAGTACTAAATGTGTCCTACAGAAAATAAAGGCTTGCTAGAAAAAAAAGAGTAAGAATAAGATGGAAAAGCAAAGAAAACCAGCACCAAGAAGGCTGGCCCCCATCAGACCAATAGCCTTAGATCTGTTGGGCTTTCCCAGCAAGTACCAGGTAAAGTCATTGGAAAGTTAGGAACAATCCCAATCCCAAGGGCATCCCCATGGGACCAGATGCACCACTGCAAATCTAAGAGAAGAAACAAACGGGGAAATATTTGCAACATATATAACAACAGGTTACTATCTCTAATATGCAAAGAGTTCTTACAAATCAATATGAAAATTGAAGAAAATTACCAACTATCTGATTGAAAAAAACAAACTAGTCATTTATAGATAAGTAATTATAACTGGCCATTGAACTTAGGAAAAGATGCCGAAACTCTTTCTGATTAAAAATAAAAAATGCAGGGCTTCCCTGGTGGCACAGTGGTTGAGAGTCCACCTGCCGATGCAGGGGACACGGGTTCGTGCTCCGGTCCGGGAAGATCCCACATGCCGCAGAGCGGCTGGGCCTGTGAGCCATGGCCGCTGAGCCTGCACGTCCGGAGCCTGTGCTCCGCAGCGGGAGAGGCCACAGCAGTGAGAGGCCCGCGTACCGCAAAAAAAAAAAAAAAAAAAAAAAGGCACTGAAAATACTGGAATAACATATTTTGCCTATATCAGTAAATACATAAAATACAAATATTATCTATCATTGGTGAGAGAATGATGAAAATTAAGTATTGAACACTGTTGAAGGGAATGTAAACTGATGTTAATAAATTGGTAAATTCGTTATACAATTTGGTGATATCTCTTAAAATTAAAAAAAATGCTTATACACTTGAATTTGCAATTCACTTTTGGAATTCAGAAGGTTATAAGATCTGCGAGTCAGAAGAAGACTGAAGTGGTAGGGAGGAGTCAGTGAATAAGAAATTCCTGATCACAGAATGGCCAAAATAAAGAGACTGTTTAATATAAACTTTTAAAATTGCTTGCTGTGCAATGTTGTGATGTAAGTACTTCAGGTAACCCCTAGACCTCTGATAACAGTATTTGTTCGGAGAACCAAAGGCAAGGGGCTAATATATGGCTTGGTGCAGACTGGATATCACACAAGAAGGATGTGAGATTAATAATTCAGACAAGATGGGAAATCAGAACAAGAAGTGACCAGGAGAACTAATTCCATCCCACCGGAGTTAACCACTTGAGTTAAAAGTCCATAAAAATGGGCTTCCCTGGTGGCGCAGTGGTTGAGAGTCCACCTGCCGACGCAGGGGACACGGGTTCGTGCCCTGGTCCGGGAAGATCCCACATGCCGCTCCTGGCTGCTGAGCCTGCGCGTCCGGAGCCTGTGCTCTGCAACGGGAGAGGCCACAACAGTGAGAGGCCTGCGTACCGCAAAAAAACACACAAAAAAACAACATAAAAAAATCCATAAAAATAGCGGGGTGGGCACTGGACTACCTCTAACACTTTGTGGGTAAGGGTCCAAGTAATTTTAATTTAAATATAAAAGGAATAATTTTCCCCTGAAAGCTGTGGGACTTGGGATAGCCAGCCAACAAACTCCTAGGACGCACACAGATCTTTGGCTTATTTTCTGATTCTGGTAGTGGTTTTACCCTATTCATCTTGGATGTTTTGTTTGTTTATGGATTTCCCACTTAAGACATTTCTCCACTGATCTCTGATTTTTATAAAAGGGCAAAAACGTCATCTCTAGATAATTGTAAGGAATGATGCTTACATCCTTGGCTTTTCCATAGAAGAGATATTTCATCCATAGACTGTTTTAACCATCAACTTTCTGAATGAATGCACAACATATAAGACAGGATATGGACTGTTTGTTCTGACTTATAGTTGTTTTATCAAATTAAAAACACTCTTCTCAAAACCATCTCTTCTCTGGTATCAAGTCTGGTTTCTGAGTGATGGTCAGCTCTTAAAATTTTGAGTATCAGTGTTTCCCAAGCTAGCCCACGTTGAGAGTAGCTGGAAAACTGGAGGGAAAAAAAAAAAAAAAAGCCTGGGTTAATTTCCCTAGAAGATCTGGGGCTCAGGAATCTATATTTGTTTAAGCCTCTCACATGATTCTATGACATAGCCTGGTCTGGGACCCACTTGGGGTGGACACAATTATCTTTAGGCAGGGGAAGGAGAGAGCAAGTGAACACAGAGACAAGGATGGCTGTCACATGAGGACACTTGGCTCTGGGACCATGTTTACTCCCGTTCTTGGCCTAGTTTGTGGCTGCCTGCCTTTCCTTCATTTCCTCTCCAGGATCTCCAGCTTCCTGTGCCCGAGTAAGTTCCTTTCCAGCCTGTTCCACATATACTTCCTTTCCCTGCATCCTCACACTTGGCCTCTCCTTTGCCAAATCCTCTAACACAAGGAAATGGTGACCTGATGACATTCACCCCAATGCTTGAGACTCTTTTTTCAAAAGACTTTTAAAAACACTCCAAAGAAACATTCCAAAACCCAAGCAACTTTTGCCCATCTAACTGCTTTCATTTTGTCCCACATTATAGCTGGACTGTGCCTTCTCTACATGGACAAAGGGACAGTGTGCATCCAGATTGCCCCTTGTAATATACATGTAAAGGTACCATTATAAAGTGCAAGTCATACAGTGTTCCAGACTAAAATCATCAATGAAATGCAGCAACATGGAAGCTGCTTGTTGGAAAGGATGCAGAAAAAAAGCTACATGTGCAGGGGAAAGGCAGGGTGGGGAAGGGAGAGAGAGCACAGACGACAGAGTCCCGCTGTGAGGGAAGCAAGAAGGCACAGGAAGGCCACGTGGGACCACTATGCGCTCCACCTTCCTCTTTACAGAGGCCTCAAAGCTTAAGTGTTAATGAGAAGAATGTACTGGTGTAATACTTTGGTAATTAACAACAAAGCCCGGAGGCTCAAGTTCTTTGTTTCCTGGCTGGGAATTTTATCTCATTTAACAACTGAAGCATTTAAAAAATCTAGTAAACACTCTGGAGTTCATGCCCTAATGGAGACACAGCGTGGAACAAGGTGCTTTTAAGGCACGGCATCACAAACACAAAGTCTGCTAAATATACTTGGAATGTACGGGAAGGGACCCAGCCTGTTCACAGACACGACGATGGGAGCAGTGCCCCCAGTGCGGAAGGCAGTTTCTGTTGAGTAAATCCAGTGAGTTCGCTTCTCATTAGCGATCCGTGTTTTATTTTATTTATTTATTTATTTTTGGCTGCACCACGAGGCTTGCGGGATCTTAGTTCCCCAGACCAGGGATGGAACCTGGGGCCTCAGCAGTGAAAGCGCTGAGTTCTAACCACTGGACGGCCAGGGAATTCCCAGCGATCTGTGTTCTAAATACAAAACTACCTTTCTTTCTGGCGATACTTAATTCCTTTTCAGCTTAGGTAACATGAGAATGATTTTTTAGTTTTTAAAAAATGGGACCGTAACATTTTCCCAGTCATGCTCAAGTGTTTTCCTCAGAACTCTTAATTACAGGCTGTTAATTTATGGAAAGAACCATAAGGATATTCAGTACTATTAGGGGAAACTTGACATTTTAAACTTTAATAATTCTGATCATCAGAGAGGGGTGGCCTTTGCAGTAAGTAGTCTCTGACTTACTGGTCAAGTATTTTAATATTGAGAACAACCCAACAAGACAGTAGGCTTTTTCCTTCTACGATACTGAATATATTAAATTACTTATCCAGGCGTGAAGGTAAGTTCACTGAATATGATGGGGGAATACTCTGAAGGCAGTCTGAGTTTATCTACACAGAGTAAGTTACTTAAGTAACAATGAAGATTATAAAATGTTAAAGACCATTTAGGTATGGAGAATAATAATGGCTTCTTCTACAGCATATTAAAAGCTTCTGTTGGGAGGGGACCATGACCTATGTAAAATCACTTTAGAAACCATAACAGCTTATGATAAAGTCAACTAAAGCATAAAAACCCACATAATCTGTGAAGAGCCTCTGACTCCTCAAGTAAAGGCCTTTGCCTTCTCTCCTGCTTCTTTTCCTTCTCCCTCTCCTCCTTTCTCTCTTCTTTTTCTTTTTTTTTAAATTGCTTTTTTGGCATATAGTTGATTTACAATGTTGTGTTAGTTTCTGCTGTACAACGAAGTGAATCAGCCATATGTATACATACATCCACTCTCTTCTAGACTCCATTCCAATATAGGTCATTACAGAGCACCGAATAGAGTTCCCTGTATACAGTAGGTTCTTATTAGTTATCTTTTATATATCGTACTGTGTATATGTCAATCCCAATCTCCCTCCTTTGTCTTCTTTTCCCCTTCCTTCCTTCCTTCCCTCCCTCCCTGCTTTCCTTCCTCCCTTCCCTCCTAGTTCCTTTTCTTTTTAGACCACAGCCTAGTAAATTTTAGGAGCAGGCACTGCAAACTCAAATACCTTCCAAAGCCAGACTATAGAAATAGTTTGTGACTCCTGTGAAGGACTGCTAATTAATTTATAGACTGACCGAGATAAGATAGGCCAGCACGAACAGAGAACTGTGCGTTTAGACAGATGGCTGCCACTGCTTCTGTTTTATATCAGGCATTTTCTTAACTTGCTTGGGATGAGTGAGGGCATATCCAAATGTCAGACAAATGAGAATTAGAGCTAGGAGGCACATCACGTCACCCCAGCCACGTTCCTCGTTTTACAGTATAGCGAAGTGTCAGTGAAATCCAGGGCCTCTGGAGCTAAAGACCAGGGTTCGAATCCTGGTCTGTCATTTATCAGCTGTGTGACCTTGGGAAAGTTGCTCAGCATCTCCATCTCTCCGAATCCTCACCTAGAAAAGGCAGATCATGAGAACATCTACCTGCAGTGTCACATCTACAATATGACTGTTGTGAGTGTAAAATGAGACCATCCATGTAAAGCTGTAAGCCCAAGGCCAGCTACAATGTTAGTTGTTATCAGTGAAAGCAACTGAATCCTAGAAGGGGGATGGGACTTACACAAAACCACCAGGCAAAATTGGGTCAAGGTCAGGACTCAGACTCAGGCCTGCTCACTCTTAGGTCAGGGCTAATTTCTTTGCTATAAGCTTGCTTTCTTTGGTATTTTTGTCATTTCTAAAGAAAACAATAAACAACAATTACATGGCATGATGAGTGAAAGCTCTGGTTAATTTGGTTTTAAGGCCAGAGTCATATCTATGACCCACCTCTGGCCAGACAAGTGCAGAAGCAGTGGTTACCATCTGTATAGGCAGGATGGTTGTGCTGTCAGTATGGTTACGTGCCCACCATCTCTATCACAATATCCTAGAAATATTTCCCTCTCAGCCTTTTGCCTTGGAGTTTTGCTTTGAGTTCTGTTAAAGTCTCCAGCCCGTTCTCAATATTCTGGAATATTCTGCAGACAGAGGATGCTGCCACAGACCTGAATATCACAGAGGGGAAGTGAAGCCTTCATGCAGACATGCATGTGTGCTGTGGTTTGCGGCCACTCTCTGGAGGGGGTCCCTGCTAGGCACTGTATCCAGAGTGCTTGGTTCCTACAAGATGGGGGCACCATCTTACCCCAGGGCAGCGCCCTGCCAGGGAGAAATGAGCCCTCACTGCTCCCCTCCCCTTCCAGCCTTAGCTCTACCTTCTGCTTTCATTTACTCTGGGTCGGTATCACTCAGTCGGCCCTGGATCCACCAGTTATTTCGCCCATTCTAGTCACATTCTGCTCTTTACCTAGAAAGCCCTTCTTACCAGTCAAGGCCTATTTGACTCCCCGGCTTCAAGCCTGCCCCCAAGGCTGCTGTTTCCAGGGGCTCCATCCACAACCTTCTTCCCCACTGCCATTATCCTGACCCTCCCCTTGACAGAGGCACTCTATCCAGGGCAGCCTAGAGTCTTACCTCAGGTTCAGCATCTTCCCTTGAACACCCATCAAACACACATGCTCCAACCCAACTGCTTACTAACCTCCCCTCACTCATCTGCCCTGTATTTCCTGACTCAAGGGTCCCACAGTCCCCGTGGTCACTCGCCCTCTTCCTCACTGTGGTCAAGCTATTCTGGCCCCTGTTACTGTCCCCACTGCCCCTTCACAGGTCACTCCTCCTTTCCCACCTGGACTATTCAGTGGCCTCTTAGCAGATCTCCCTGCCCTTGGCCTCTCCCCATTTCCTGACCACCTTTCACAATGCATCTGAGTTAGCTTCCCAAACCAGTCTCCAATGACTCCTCTTGCCAAAATGGAGATTCCCTGTCACTCATCCACTCAACAGATTATTTATTAAGATTCTCCCAGGTGTGAGGCCCCATTGCAGGTGCCAGGGATGTGGCAGTGAGCAGTCAAGTGCTTTCTCTCATCCTCAAGCCACTGGGCCTGGAGGTGGGATGGGTGTTCTTGTTCTTTACTGCTTCTTCCAGACTACTGTCCTCCTTTCTCAATATAAAATCCCCCTCCCTCATTACCTGAAGATCTTAGCATCTGTCACTCTCTCCAACATTCTCATTATAAGTCTTAATGATTATAACACCCATGTGGATAAGTCTTTGAATATCCTGGCCTCTTAGTTTTTTAGTTTTTAAAAAATAACTATTATTGGGACTTCCCTGGTGGTCCAGTGGTTAAGACTCCGAGCGTCCATTGCCGGGGCATGGGTTCGATCCCTGGTGGGGGAACTAAGATCCTGCATGCCGCGAGGTGCAGCCAAAAAAATCCATAAATAAATAAATAATAAATTTTAAAAAATAACTGTTATTGTCTTCCTACTTCAGCCATCCAGTTCCATGGTCCCATCCTAGACCTTGTAATTACCAATAACCGTGCACCCTTCATAATCTCAGTTTCAAACATCCTGTTATCTAACCACCACTCTTTCTTTTTAAAAAAAAAATTTATTTATTTATTTTTGGCTGCACTGGGTCTTCGTTGCTGCGTGGGGGCTTTCTGTAGTTGCGGCGAGCAGGGGCCACTCTTCCTTGCAGTGTGTGGGCTTCTCATTGTGGTGGCTTCTCTTGTTGCGGAGCATGGGATCTAGGCATGTGGGCTTCAGTAGTTGTGGCTCGCAGGATCAGTAATTGTGGTGTACGGGCTTCGCTGCTCTGAGGCATGTGATATCTTCCCAGGCCAGGGCTCAAAATCATGTCCCTTGCATTGGCAGGCGGATTCTTAACCACTGTGCCACCAGGGAAGTCCCACACTCTTTCTACTACTATGCCGACTCCAATAATTCTCCAATCCCATGACCAAGGCTAATCCAATGATTCCATTATGCATCATTGTTCCTCATCCCTCCTGGTCTCATTCTTTCTGTAGCTTAGATTCCACGGTCCATCCCTTGTGTATGCTCTCAACTCGTTTGTCTGTCTCTCCCTTTGCCATATTCACCCTGTAATCAGTAACCCCAGATCATTCCAACTCTTGGTCCGTTCCACATCTGCATTCAACACTGACATGATTAGACAAATACATACAACCACCTGGCCAGTCTCACTTTAAATTGATGACTGCTTCCTTTAAGAGGTGCCTGGAGATTCTATTTACATTTCCCCAGTCCATTCATTCCCCTGCTCTGGCGATGACTAGGTACACCTTCTCCTTTTCCCTTATACACTTCTTGCTCCATGTCACTGTCATCTGATGTCCTGGCTTCCCATCTCACTGAGTAAGAAGAGGCAATGAGAAGATGGCCTTCCCTCTTGTGACTATGAGCACATGCCCCTGACCCTAGCTAAGGCCATCTCCTCCATTTGCAGTGGATCCCGTCCCTCCTTACCCCTTCCAGGACATTACTCCCCCAACTGTATCCTCTCCTGCAACATAAATTTTCTCTCACCTCATAAGGTCTACTGTGATCTCTCCCACTTTAAAAACAAACAAACAAGAAAACCAAAAAAAAAAAAACCTTCTCTTAACTCTACAGCCTTCTGCAGCTACCGCCTCAATTTTCTATTCCCCCTTAGATCAAACATATTTAAAAGAGAGAGTTCTACTTATTGTCTCCATTTCCTGCCCCCATCACCCTCATTCTTTCTTTTGTCCTCGTTGCCCCACCGACAGAGCATTGGTCACAGACAACATGACCTCTCCAGGCTGCCAAACCCAATGATCATTTCTCAGAACTCATCTTACTCGACCTTTCAGCAGGATTTGACACAGATGTTCGGTCACTCCTTTTTGAACTACCTCCTTCATTTGGCTTCCCAAATACTCCTCTCTCCTGGTTCCTCACAGACCTCACTAGCCATTCTTTCTTGGTCTCCTTTTTTTCCTCATCTTCCAAATCTTTAATATAGGCTGATCCAGGACTAGGGCCTCAACTCCTTCTTTCCTTCTGTCCCTCTGTGATCTCATCCTGTCTTGTGGCTATGTACTGATGAGTCCCAGATTTCTATCTCAGCCTGCCCTCTGCCTGAACTCCAGACTCACACCTGACCTCTCCACTTGGATGACTAGAAGTCATCTTAAACTTAACAAGTGCCCAGAAAATTCTTAATTTCCTCCCCAAATCTGCTCCTCCCATAGTCTTGCCCACCTGGTTAAAGACAGACTCCATTCTTCCAGCCACAACCGTGTCACTCCCATCTGACAATATTCTGATTTATTTTTCTCCAAAGCACTTATCATTGTCTTTCATATAATATACCTGCTTGTTTGTTTCTTGTCTATCTCCCCTTACTAAAAAGTAACCTACATGCATACAGGATTATAGTCTCTTTAGTTAATTTCTAGATGCCCACAGCTTGGCATAGAGTAGGTGCTAATTAAAATTTGTTGAATAAATGAAAAAATGTGTTCATGGAGCTTACATCCTAATACAGTGTGAAGAATGGGGAAAGATAAAAAAAAAACAAGGGAAAAGAATGCCAGATAATATGAAATAAGATAACAGGATAGAAAATCAAAGGTCAGTTGAATTAACACATGTAGCTATTAGAAATATATTATTGTCAGGAGGTGGTAATTGTTCTAAAGAAAAATAAGGCAGGGGAAAGGGATGACATTGATGGCCCACTGGGAGTGGGTACTATTTTATACAGTATGGTCAAGAAGAGACTCCTTAATGAGGTGACATTTGAGCAGAGAACTGGAAAAAGGAGTGAGCCATGAGATATTGAAGGGAAAAGCATTTCAGCTCAGGAAACAGCAGCTGTGGCAACACTGACCAACCACGTGTAGAGCAGCCAGGAGGCCTTCACAGCTGAGGAGGGGTAGATGAGGGGAGGGTGGCAGTGAGTGAGCTCAGAAAGAAAGCAGGCCAGGCCAAATCATGAGGACCCCACAAGCCTTGATAAGGATTTGGGATTATTTTTTTCTTGAATAAGATGTAAAGCCACTCATTTATTTTAAGCAGATAAATGACAAGTTGTTTTAAAGATCACTGTGGCTGCTACTATATAAGGTCTGTACTACAGGCGGGAAAAGGAGTAGCCAGGAGACCACTTAGAAGCTATTGTAGTAATCTTGGCAAGAGGTGACAATAGCTTAAACTAGGATGGTCATGGTACAGTGGTGATAGTCATGGTGGAATCAGATTCTAGACATAATTGGGAGAAGAAGACGCACCAGGCACATGGCAGGAAGCATCGCACTTACAAGACATTCAATAGCTATTTATATGCATGCGCATATACTTCTTATTCTCATTACAATAAAGTGTTCTTTTTAAATTCAAAAAATCCCCATTTGATTATTTTTCTAAGAAATTTCTTTTCAACAAAATACCAACTCACCAAAACAGACTTCTGAAGTACATTGGGTAAAGTAGTTCCTGAACTTTAGGTAAAAAAATTGCACTTTTGAAACACTAAACAAACTAGATTGTCCCATAAGATGATTTCCAAGAAGAATTTAGTGTTTCATATGCAAGGACCACACTGACCCTTAAATTTCTAACATTTATCATGGGTGAGTTCAACTGGCCTTTTTTTTTCTGCTATTATCTGTAAAAATAGCTCTTTTCAGATACGTCACTTACACAAAGAATGTGTGGCTTGAAAGTTATTGATTGGGAAAGCAGACTCATGCCTTTTCTTTGCTATGGATCTGAACTCCAAGGAAATGGCTGGTTGTGAAGGTAACTGGCTCAGCATCACCTGAGAAAAGGACAAGCATGTGTGGATGATAGGCAGGAGGTGGTCCGGAGTCATGGGTAGGAGGATGTGCTCTGGGGGCCAAACCCTTAGTCCTCCACTGATTCTGGGTGGGACCTTTCACAGGTGACTTTACCTCCCTGTGTCTCAGTTTCAGCTTCCTAGCCTTTAAAATGGAGACAATTACATAGTATCTATATCATGGGTTTGTGGTGAGCACTGGTTGAGTTAATGCTTACAGAGACCAAAGAACCCACCATTTAGATTCTCAGTAGATGGTAGCTATTTGTTATTATTCATCTATGCTGGTCTGCTGCTCTGTAACTGCCCTGGGGCCAGTCCAAAGAGCCAGATCAGTCTTAGCTCAGAAGGGTTCTTGACTAATGCCTTCTCCTGGGGGATTATAGCTATTTAGCTATTTTCCTATCATTAATTTTTTTTATTGAAGTAGAGTTGATTTACAATGATTCAGGTGTATAACAAAGTGATTCAGTTATATATATATATATATATATAATTTTTTAAGAGTTTTTTCCATTATAGGCTATTATGAGATATTGAGGGCTTCCCTGGTGGCTCAGTGGTTAAGAATCCGCCTGCCAATGCAGGGGACATGGGTTTGAGCCCTGGTCCGGGAAGATCCCACATGCCGCAGAGCAACTAAGCCCGTGCACCATGACTACTGAGCCTGCACTCTAGAGCCCGCGAGCCACAATTACTGAAGCCCACGCGCCTACAGCCCGTGCTCCGCAATGAGAAGCCCACGCGCTGCAACGAAGAGTAGCCCCTGCTCGCTGCAACTACAGAAAAGCCCGAGTGCAGCAACAAAGACCCAACGCAGCCAAAAATAAAATAAATAAAAATTTTAAAAAGGTATTGAATATAGTTCCCTGTGCTATACAGTAGGTCCTTGTTGTTTATTTTATATACAGTAGTGTGTATCTGTTAATCTCAGATTCCCAATTTATCCCTCCCCCCTTTCCACTTTGGTAACCATAAGTTTGTTTTCTGTGTCTGTGAATTTATTTGTTTTGTAAATAAGTTCATTTGTATTATTTTTTTAGGTTCCACATATAAGCAATATCATATGTCTTTGTCAGTCCTGTCATTAAATTTTAATTAAAATAACCTCCCATTTATTAAAGAAATACTCATTGTATGGAAAGCAATAAACTGTGGGCTGTGGAATATTACAGACCTAGGACTGATTCCTGTCTCCACTCCTACAGATTTTGTGACCTTGGGAAAATCACCTTTTCAGAGCGTGGAGCTCTTCAAATAAACAAAACAAGGGTCCCTCTTTCACGGTGCAGTTGTGAGTGTTAAGTGAAATAATATAGTGTCTGACCCTTAGTGAATGCTGGGAAAAAGAAAGGGAGTGAATGGGGAGGGAAGGAATGAGGAAGGAAGTAAGGAAGGAAGGGAAGGAGGAAGGAAAAAGAGAAGAAGAGAGGGAAGAAGAGAAGAAACGAGGGTGAGAAAAGAAAATAGGAAGGGTGGGTCAAAGACTATTATAGGATAAGAAAGTTTGATAAAATCCGTATGGAGGAAAAAGATTTATTTTAATAAACTGTCAAATACTATGAAAAATGCTTAGAAACAGGATGCATATTTTTGTTTGAAAAAGAAAAATATTCTTTGCCTCTTTTGCAATGCCTTTTCTCTTAAGAGGGCTTTTCCTATGTCATTCATGGGATAAACTTGGAAATTTTTCTCATATTTGGGTTTTCTTCATCTTTTTTTTGTAGGAACCAACATATATAAAACACATTAAGAATAATAAAAATAATAATTCTTCCTGGATGTTTGTCTATTTCTCAACTTAAGCTTTTCATTTTCAAAATTTCCAAAGGATTTATTGCCATAAATTTGAAAAATCACCCTCAGAATTTGAACGTGTTTAGATACAGTACACCACACGTAAGAACATGCAACATAACAATAAGTTTTTTTTTTTTTAAACCTAAAAGTTAAGAAATGCTGTATAACAGAAATACACATATCTTAGGAAAAACTAAAAGAAACAGCTCCAAGCTCAGGCGTGGTGGGTATAGTGGTCTCCTAATAAATATTGCAGGACATCCGTAGGCTGAATTTCTCCAGATTCAAAGAAAGGTCTATTTATTCACTGTCAGCCCAGCTTCCCTTATTTATTGAAGAGCCAGTCTGTTTTTATCAAATTCATGAATCACTGCAGTCGAATGATAATGAAATGTAATCAGAATGTTGATAGGATGTAAACCCAAGGGCAAGCCTGAAAAACAACCACATCTCCGGGATGAAAATCTGATCTTATCCCACCAGTTAAACTCCAGTTTTGCATTTGAAGAACAAATACAAACAGAACTACATAAAAGCTCCCTTATTGATCAGGGGCTGTGAGACCTACTTTATCTGTTTGCATAAGAGCATCACCATTTTGTTCTACCAGGGGAAGCAGTACGACATAGTTAAGAACAAGGGCTGGGAAAAAAAAAAAAAAAAAAAAAAAAAAAAGATCAAGGGCTGCCTGGTTAGATCTGGGCTCTGAAACTCTGCTGTGTGTTTTTGGACAAGATACTTTGTGTCTCTGTACCTTTTCTTCCTCTGTAAGTTGGAAATACTCATGGTACCCATCTCATACGGTTGTGTAAGAATTAAATAATACCCTAAGCAGTGGGCAATGCCTGACACATGGAAAGTTCTCGATAAATGTTAGCTATTATTCTCATTCATTTTTCTAAACTGAAATTCACTAGAAAATTCATCACATTAGAGATCAAAGCTCACAGTCTCTGAGCATATGGAGAATATGATGAGTGATCTATCACCTTACCTTCTAGCCCAGATCCCTTTGGAGAGGGAGTGGGGATTGTGGCTACCGGTACCTTTTTCTTTTTAGGAATATACATGATAACGTTGAGCTAAAATAAATGTCACATTTCCACTGTCTCATTTCTGAGGAAGAAGCAATTGTTGCAACAGTAATAAGCTCAGGTGACATCAAAACAGCCCAACTCCTGGTGTGTAAATCTCTCAGCACTTTGAAGCCTGTTCTCCTAGCCAGTGGAGCAATCACCTTGCCTGAGCACGTATCCTCCTTTTATATACAACTTACATGTGTGTCAGATTTTCTCTGTTAACTACTAGTTTTCACTGCTACAGAAAAAAGCAAGGAGGAAGGTCATTGAGGATGGGTAGAAGAAAGACACAGAAAAGGAAGGCATTGATAATTTATGAAGAGGAGTGCTAGATGCTCACTTAAACTATCTTAAGTGCTTGTATAATGAAGCAAGATCTTTCTGTGGATGAATCCAACAGATACTTCCGGAGGATGATGCTAAAGATTTATGAGACCTCTGTGATACTGGACTTGTTTCAGGACAAAGCCTTTTGGAAACAGCCACGTGAATAATTTGTTTTTCAGGAATAACCTGTGACCATTCCAAACCCTCCCAGACATTAAGGATAATTTATTCATAAATAAACTAGATAGGCAAACTCTCGCCTAATGGGAACCAGTTGGCAACCTTTCAAGAGCACCAAAGACCGATGGTTCCCGCCGGTGGGTTCTGCGTTTGGATTGCTTGCCTTAGTTTTATGAGAAGTCAGACTTTGGTAACTGCAGATACGCCCTGCTTCAAAGCTAATTAGATTGGGCAGATCATTCATAAGAAGACAGGCTTATCTGCAAAATGGCTCTGACATACAGGACAGAGACTATTCTAGAGCTTTGTCATCATTAGTCGCTCCCACCCCTGGAATGCTAGAAATATGCATTGGAGGAAATGCACTGGTGTACTCAGGAAATATTTGTGAATGTGTCAGAACTTTTGCTGGGAATATGCAGGCCACTGTCATCTGTTTCAGGAGGTGACCACCCAGAGAGAGGGGAACTTTACTAAGCCATAGACTAGGTAAAAGCACAAGAATATTTCATCGACGTTTTAAAACCTGGGATGATGACGCTCTCTGCAGGAAATGAAATCACTGATTGATAGCCCAGCTAAAAATGAAACCCCTAGAACAGGCTTCAGAAAAATTATAACGTGCCCAGATTGAGGAAAAGTCGTGTTTTTTGTTTTAAGTCAAGAGAAACAAACAAAGTGGGGGCAGAATTTCCCATGGTTTCACTTCATAGAGAAACCAGTGAGGTACATATCTTGGCATGGGTCAGGTTTGGAAGGCTTTATTTCTAGGAAAAAAAAAAAAAAGTGGATCAGGAGAGATTCATTGATAGGTTATTAGTTTACTGTATAAACTGAACCTGTATATCTGTCTGATTTAAAGCTTAATATAATGAACTTAATATGTGGTCATCCTGAAATGAATAAAGTCATAGTCATGAAAGAAATACAAAACCACAAATAATCTCAGAGCACAGCAATCAGATGCATTAAGCTGTTTCCTTTACCTCCTTTGCAATACCCCTCCCTGCCTGGGACTGCCAGACTTAGCAAATTAAAATATAGGATGGCCAGTTAAATTTAAATTTTGGTAACAAATAAACAATTTCTTAGTATGTCCCATGCAATATTTGGCACATACTGATACTAGAAAATTACTTGTTGCTTATGTAAAATTCAAATCTAACTGGGTGTCCAGTGTGTTATCTGGCAAAACTACTTTTGCCCCATCCTAGGAGCTACTCTGCTTTAGCTGATAGTAAAATCAATTTGCATTCATCAACCCCTACGTAGAGAGGTTATAAAGTGTCTTTTCACCTGAGTTCCAACACTCACTCGGAGATCTTGGATAATTCATTTCACTTTGCTGAGCCCCAGTCACCACATCTGTAAAATGGGGGTGAATAAGAGTTCCTCCTTTGCAGGGCCATTTCGAGGACTATATGAAATGGTACATGTAAGGACCGAGCATAGTACCCAGCTCATAGCAAATGCTCAGTCAATGTTAGCTATTATTGTCAGCAAGAGGACATGATGAATAAATAAAACAGCAGAGGAGAAGGTACCTGAGATCTTTCATTTGCCAGAATATTCCTTATCTCTACATATATAATGAGAGTTATCAATTGTGACTTCATTTATTTGACCTTCACTTTGACACATAGGGAGCAACACATAGGACTAACGATAACCAATACTGATGCACCATATTATACTGTACACCAGGGCATTTCACACCTGATTCCTTGTAATAATACAAAATGCATATTTAAAAAAAAATCAAGACAGTGATTCTCCAAGAGAGGGTATGGTGAACATTTAGCCAATAGCTAGTCCTGGAGTGACTCTTAACCCCCACTCTCATCCCCCTTTGAGATCCACCACTCTAAATAGTTTCAAGGACTAAAAAAGTCTGCCATAAAAGAGTTCCTTCGGCAAGGAAGCAAATTTAGAACAATCTTTATGTATGTACCCAATGTAGAAAGGACTTCTGGTCCCAAATGTGTCTTTTTGTCCAGAGCCCCTGCACAAACAATCCTCTATGTCGTCATCGGCAAATACAAAGGACAACTGGTCAGCACTGCTGGCAACAGGAGGTCCTCAGCAGAATGGCTTTTTAAAGGCAGCTCGCAAAGAAAGCTGTAACCTGTGGCCTCTATTCACCACCGGAAGAGTCTAAATGCTTTTCCCTTTTTGTAACAGAGAACATCTGCCATTCCAGGAGAACAATCCCCCTCCCAGCAGTAAGTTTTACATACAGAGGCAACATCCTCTTTTTATGTGGCTCTCTCATGTCCTTGGTTAGGAAATGTGCCCCTTTCAAACGGTTTTACAGCCAGAACCCCCAACTTGCCTAACTGGTACCCATCCTGCCTCTTGCCTAAGCACGACTGAAAAATATTGTATATGTGGTTAAATTAATTAAACAAGGAGGTCATTAGACAGAGGTGGCTCTACTGCCATGGAGATCCCCAAAATTTAAGCTGTTATTGCCTCAAGGTTACAAAATCAAAACACTAAGGAGAAACAATACAAACGGCCAGTGAGGCTTTAAGTTACAGCCATTGCTTACTTTCCTTTCATTGCTTCCACCTTTTCTCTATAAAAGTCTCTCCCCAGCTCCTGTGGGCAGAGTGCTGCTAACCACTTCCGGTTTGGTGCTGCCTAATTTGAATGAGTTTTTGTTCAAATACACTCTTAAAATCCTTACTATGGCTCAGTTTATCTTTTTTTTTCGGTACGCGGGCCTCTCACTGCTGTGGCCTCTCCCGTTGCGGAACACAGGCTCCGGACGCGCAGGCTCAGCGGCCATGGCTCACGGGCCCAGCCGCTCCGCAGCATGTGGGATCTTCCCAGACCGGAGCACGAACCCTCGTCCCCTGCATCGGCAGGCGGACTCTCAACCGCTGCGCCACCAGGGAAGCCCCTCAGTTTATCTTTTTTTTTTTTTTCAGTTTATCTTTTAACAATGTAAATAAGTACAAAACTTCTTTCTGAGAAAAAAGTCCAAGGTGTGTACTAGAATGTTCTGTGCTCTTTTTGCAAATACTTAGTTTTTAGTCTCTGTATATAAAACAAGAGGGTAAGGTAAAGACAGCATTTGGGACTTAGCTGGTATATTTGATTAAGATGGCAGCCAAATCACATTATTTCAGCCCAAGAGATATTTCTGTTAACATGGATCTTTGTACTTTTAACACGGATTGATGTAGTTCTATACAGTCATGAAATAAACACAATTCAAGAAAACAATGCAGATCCAAACAGGTGCATTTGGTGGCTCCAGCTGAATAAAGGCAAGACACTTCCAGGATGTCAGCACTGGGCAGTTTACTCCTCAGGAGAAAGGACGCTCTGTGACCAGCAAATTCCTTTAAGATCTCGTATGTAGCAGCTTCCTAGGAACTTTATTTTGGAAATATAAAGTTCTTAAATGCATGTAAAATGACTGCCTTTCTAGCTTGCCCTGTCCAGAGGTTATTAAAATGCTAGGTTGAGGTTTAGCCATCTTACTTGCTTTTTACTCTTAAGAGGATATATTTAAAATCCCCTTGAGAAGACAGCTAGATATTATTACATATAAACTGTGACACTGAAGTGATTGCCAGGAGCTGAAGGGAGGAGGGGAATGGAGAGTTAGTATTTCATCGGGACAGAGTTACAGTTTGGGATAATGAAAAAGTCCTGGAGATGGATGGTGGTAATGGCTGCAGAACAATACGAATGACATAATGCTAGTTAAAAATGGTTAAAAGTGTGATTTTTGTTATGTATCTTTTACCACAATAAAAAATATAACACTGATAGGTTAATAACAATGATAAAAACAAAAAAGCTGAGATGTGAGGGGAAAATAATCAGACAGAAGAGAGAGAGAGAAAGAAAAGAAAGGGAAAGAAATGGAAAGCAAAGAGATTGATGAGACACTCCTACCCCCTCCCAGGGCAGTGGTGGGAGAATGGCAGTGATCCTAAAAGGGAAAAGTGAACTGAGCCCCCTTCCCCCATCATCAAGAAGAGGGCCGCTCACTCAGAAAACATTGACTACACATCTGCAATAAGAGAATAACAGAATGTACCCTGTACCCTCTTGCACATAAAGGAAACCAAGCCATTGAAAAATTAACTGCATACAAACGGCCAATAAGCAGATGAAAAGATACTCAGCATCACTAGCTAACAGGGAAACGCACATCTAAAGCACAATGAAATGCCACTTGACACCCACTAGGATGGTTATAATCAAAACACAGACAATAGCAAGCATTGATAAGATGTGGAAAAATCAGAACCCCCATCCATGGCTGGTGGGAGTGTAACATGGTGCAGCTACTCTGGAAAACAATCTGACAGTTCTTCAAACGGTTAAACACAGATTTACCACATGACCCAGCAATTCCACTCCTAGGTTCATATCCACGACAAAAGAAAACATGCGTCCACACAAAGACTTGTGCGTGAATATTCGTAACAGAATTATTCATAACAGCCCAAACGGGGAAACAACCTAAAAGTCCATCAACTTGTGAATGGATTAGAAAACAAAGCAAAACTCTGGTATATCCATGAAATGAAATACTACTCGGCATTAAAAGAAATGAAATACTAATAGAGGTTACAACATGGATGGATCTCGAAAACACCATGCTAAGCAAAAGAAGCCAGACACAAAAGACCACACGTTGTATGATTCCATTTACATTAAATGTCCGTAACAGGCAAACCTATAGAGACAGAAAGTAGTGCTTGGGATTGGGGGTGAAGTGGAGACAAACTAATAGGACATAATAGGGATCTTATTGGAGTGATGAAAATGTTATTAAACTGGATTATGGTGATGGTTGGTAAATTTACTAGAAATTATTGTACACTTAAATGTGTGCTTTATGTTAGGTAAATTATGTACCTCAATTATGTTTAGAAAAAAAGGAATGGTGAAAAAAAGAACTGTGATTTAGGGATATCAGCTCGGTGCTTTGTGACCGTCTGGAGGGGTGGGATAGGGAGGGTGGGAGGGAGGGAGATGCAAGAGGGAAGAGATATGGGAACATATGTATATGTATAACTGATTCACTTTGTTATAAAGCAGAAACTAACACACCACTGTAAAGCAATTATACCCCAATAAAGATGTTAAAAAAAAAAAAAAGAACTGTGATTTAGAGGTACTAACAAGTGAGAAACAAAACATGGAGGAAAGTAGCATAAGAATAGATAAACAGATACATGTATATGTATAGCTATAGCTGATTCACTTTGCTTCAGGGGGATGTAGGGGATGGATTCTCTCGCTGTGATGAAAACATGTAAACTAAAGATTCTATGACAGAGAAAAAAAAGAATAGATAAACAACAGGATCTACTCCATAGCACAGGGAACTATACTCAATATCTTGTAATAACCTATAATGGAAGAGAATCTGAAAAAGAACATATAGATATAGGTACCCGAATCACTTTGCTGCACACGTGAAACTAACACAACACTGTAAATCAACTACATTTCAAAAAAAAGAAAGAAAAAAGAAAAGAAAGCATAAAGAGAGGCACAAGAGACAGACCCCTCCAGTGCGAACACAGGAAGTAGGTTTGAGGAAAGGCCAGTGGTCCCCCTTAACTGCAGTCTAGACAGACACTGTCTTCATTTCTTCCTTCATTTATCCGTTCATGCAAAAACAATTGACAATTGCACATGACAGGCTACACACTCGGTCAGGAGCTGGGATGCAGGTCCTCACAGAGACAACATTCCCGCAGGGGAGACCGGATCTCATGCAAGGACGCTGATGGTTATTTACGTGCCTGGCTCTGCAGGAGAAGCACTAGGGCCTTCAAGAGCACGTGAGGATAATGGTCAGAAAGGCCTAATATTTGAGCCAAAGACTTGAATATAAATAGGGGTTGGCTGAGCTGGGAGAGAGAGGGAGGAAGAGGAAGGAAGCCTTGAATAAAAGCCATGGGGTTTTAAAAGACACAGCACCTGCCTAAGACAATCTCTGTCTAGACTGCAGTTAAGGGGGAACACTGGCCTTTCCTCAAACCTACTTACTCCCTGTGTCCTCATATGAGGGTCTGTCTCTTCTGCTTCTCTCTTATGCCACTTTCTTTTCTCTTTTATATATATATATATATATATATATATATATATATATATATATATATTTATTTATTTATTTATTTATTTATTTATTTATTTATTTAT
Organism: Monodon monoceros; assembly: GCF_005190385.1. Lineage (NCBI taxonomy): Eukaryota > Metazoa > Chordata > Mammalia > Artiodactyla > Monodontidae > Monodon > Monodon monoceros. The sequence goes on along the minus strand of NW_021703782.1, from coordinate 90,150,656 downwards.
GGCTGTGTTCGGTCTTTGTTGCTTTGTGGCAAGCAGGGGCTACTCTTTGTTACGGTGCGCGGGCTTCTCAGTGCGGTGGCTTCTCTTGTGGAGCACGGGCTCTAGGGGCGCGGGCTTCAGTAGTTGTGGCTCGCGGGCTCTAGAGCACAGGCTCAGTAGTTGTGGCGCACGGGCTTAGTTGCTCCGCGGCATGTGGGATCTTCCCGGACTAGGGATCGAACCCATGTCCCCCGCATTGTCAGACGGATTCTTAACCACTGCGCCACCAGGGAAGCCCTGGCTTGCCCTTTTTAAAAGATCATTCTGGTTACAAGTAGGCTGGGTGCAGAGGGCAAAAATAGGTCCAGAGACAGACATGATAGAAGATGGGGCTAGAAATGAAATTGCAGTTCTGAGCCTTAGTCGGTGTGCAAAAGAAATGGAACCAAAGGGTTTTGAACAGGGAGTCCCCAAGTCCTTTCTCAGACCAGATGGACAACCAGAGAGCCAAGGGCAGCGGTAGGGCTCCTGTGGCCACACCCCTTACTGCTTTAGTGGTACGCTAGACAACATTTTCCCAAACTGACCCCCCAAATCACCAGCACTTGTTTAAAATGCTAATTCTCAAACCCAGATCTTCTGGATCTGAATTTTGAAAGGAGAAGCCTGGGAAGCTATGTTTTTTTAAAACACTGCTCATGATTCTCATGGTCAGGCAAGTTTTAGAAAATATTGATCCATACTTTAAAAAAAAATCAATATCTAGCCAGACAAGCAGCAAAACAGATTAAAATATAATCTAGACGCTATTCCCAAATACGACTACCCTTTCCTTCTAGTGAATCGGGATTCAGGCTGAAAAAGGTTAATGGTTCTTTCAAAACAAGAAAAGGTAAAAACAACTTGTAAAGGCTGAGCATAGTATAATAAGAAAATAGTGATGAATGTGTGTAATATTGGCTTTCAGCCTCTATGGTATTGGCACTGTAGGTATAATTCTTGGGTAGATCCGAGTATATTGGTTTCCTAGGGCTACTGTAACAAATTACCACAAACTCGGTGGCTTACAACAACAAAAACTTATTCTCTCACAATTCTAGAGGCGAAATCCAAAATCAAGGTACTGGCAGGGCACTGCTTCCTCTGAAGTCTCTAGGGAAGAATACTTCCTTGCTTCTTCCAGCTTCTGGTGTTCTTCGGCTTGGGCTATATGGAACTCCAACCTCTGCCTCTGTCTCCTCTTGTGGCCTTCATCTCTGTGTTACCTCTTCTTATGTCTCTTATAAGGACATGTGTCATTGGACTTAGGTTCTACCTGGTTAGTCCAGGATGATCTCACCTCAAGATTCTTAATTACATCTGCAAAGACCTCTTTTCCAAATAAGGTCATAGTCACAGGTACCAGGGTTTAGGACTTGGACATGTGGTTTTGCGGGGAAGGAAAGGATTCACAATTCAACCTACTACATAGTGATTTTAAATTGTTCAGCAGGCCTACATGATACTCTTACCTGTATCAGTATTTAGAGGGTGTTTTTAACATAAATGCTCTTAGTTCAACATTCCTTAGAATGACAAAAGTCCGTTTATAAATGAATTCATTCATCTGAGTCATGTATATTTTTAGAAGCATGACTGTATCATTTCAAAATAAGACATGGTATTAAAAAGCCTCATATAGTAGACAAAACCATATTCAGACAACTGACATCACAAAAAAAGTGCCTTTTTCAGAAAGAGAATTTCTAAGCATGAGGAAAGGTACATCTATCTCAAGAAGAGTAACAGGGAGGAAACCAAGGTATTTTAGTGGTTTCTGCGGACATTCCCCTTAGGAAATGTCAGTGAATCAAGTTTTATTGTAATTAATGTTTTAACAGAACATTTTGCTTTCCCAAGGCAAAAAACAGGAGTGGCTGATATTACAAGGATGTATGGAGTAGCTATTAGAAACAGGAATAGCTGTAGAGGCATGAATATATGATGAGAAATCTGTAGTTAATTTATGAACATCAGGCACTTATAGACACAGAAAAAAATAATACTTTAAGATAAACACGGGGGCTTCCCTGGTGGCGCAGTGGTTGAGAGTCCGCCTGCCGATGCAGGGGATGCGGGTTCGTGCCCTGGTCCGGGAAGATCCCACATGCTGCGGAACGGCTGGGCCCGTAAGCCGTGGCCGCTGAGCCGTGGCCGCTGAGCCTGTGCGTCCGGAGCCTGTGCTCCGCAATGGGAGAGGCCACAATGGTGAGAGGCCCGCGTACCGCAAAAAAAAAAAAAAAAAGACACAGGGCAGGATGGATACATAAAGCGGTATGGGGTGGGAAATAGCATGGTACCAAAGGAAAAAAATTGATAATTGCTGCATAATTGGGAAACCTAACAGAAAAGATCTAAACAGAAGTGCTTCCCTAAATTACATCCACCTAGAGGTTTCAAAAATCATTTATTGAGAAGAGACTAGCATTAATAGAGTAACTTAATAATACTTGTAGGAATTTATTGGAGTAGTAAATATATTTGTATTTTGCTTAACTTTTTAAAGTATATAGTGTTCTTTCTTCTGAGTGGGTTCAGTTCTTATGAACTAAAAATCCTCTGTTCTTATAAAACATTCCCAGGTATTCAATAAAAGAAGACAGAAAGAGAGGTTGAGAATGACATCAAAATTGAATAGACCCAAATAAAACTTTAGTCAAGATCCTGGTGCCAAAGAGGTGCACACTGATTAAATAGTAACCTTATAAAATGGGACTTAAGCAAAACTTGTGTGTATCAGAATACACCATTTGCTTTTATATAACAAACTCTGCAGGTACACTAGCAACACATCTCAGAAACTAATTCTTAAAATGATGACAGATTGCAAAATAGCACATCAAAATCCATCAAATTCTATCAGCATCCACCCCTCTCTATCCAACATGGCCAAAGATTTCTCAAACTTTGCACGAGTAGCCAGCAACACACCCATACATCATTGCAATATATATCATTGTCTTGCAAATTCTAACATAATTACAAGCAAACTTGCAGCATGCGATAATTAGTATTTAGATTAGTTGACTCTTTTAACCAATCAAGCTACTTTCCCATCTTATAATACATTTCACTGTGGTATGTTTCTTTGCTTTCTCTAACATCTTTAATACAGATAACACAAGTTCAGCCATCACATTACAAAGGAAAGCTTGAATAAATTCATCCTGTATATTCTTTTGTACAGCCTCTAATTAAAAACCCAGGAGGGAAATCACTCTAGTGATATCTCAATATAAAAAAGGACAATACTTTTTGTTTTTCCAAGAAAACTTCATAAGTGGCATTTATTTAAATTCTAATCATTCAAGCAAAAATGTTAGAAAGCCCTCCCACCCTCAGCCTTTGTTAAGTGAAACATAAACAGAATTCCAAGAGAGGAGGACCATTCCCTTGTGTCTATTCCAGTAATATAAGGGAAGTAGGTATGTCTGATATATTTTGCTACCGATTCCTTAAATCTAGGCAATGATTACTAATTCATGCATTTAATTTGAACAATGATAATTAGGTTGATTTCCAAATGACTCATTTTGTAAACCTTTGGCCATTAGCATTCCAGGCAGAGTGGGCCATGTGCTGCCTTCCTGCTGACATCAGTGGAAAACTTGAGTCAAGATCAAAGCTACTTTATGCCTCTCTGACCTTTCTTCACAATGCACAGTGGGGCCTGGCTTTCTCAGCTCAGAATGTTCATATTTGCTTCACTGTCCCCACAGGGTTACCACTTACAGACAATCTACATGTAGATATTCACTGAAGATCCTACAACCGGTCCATTGGAAATCACAAGTCTTAGATTCTAGTTTTCAGGTGGCTTCCTAATCTGGATCCAAATTTCAGCAAATCCTATTCTGGTTGGCTCACCGAGGCTTCAGTGAACAGAGAGAGAACCCCAGTTGGGTGAGGGGCAGTGCTCATTTTGCCCCCAGAAATCAGCCATACACTTACTTTCCTCTAGAGATGCACTTTGAGAATCACACTGGAGAAAGGATGCCTTACCTTGACAGTCATGTCTGCGCTGGATGTGTCTGTGGCTTTTGAGGTTATCGCATCTCCTGTTAGCAGCACACTCTCCCACCCAACTCCTGAAAAAGAAAAATCAAAATGGTGCCATTTGAGCCAAGTGCGTTCAGCTGGCGTAGAGAGATCACTGTTTCGCAGCTTCCAAGCCCATGTGACTTGAAAGGAAACCAATGATTACCCATAGTTTAACTGCCTGGCAGTTACCAGGAGAGCTTCCTTTCAGAAGTGTGGTCAGTCAGCACCTCCTGTTTTTATCTAATCTCCAAGTCTGGAGTCATTATCTAAATCCTGTATTTTCTAAATAGTATTATTCCTAGTCCAGAGTGGATAAGAGGTTAAAATGAACTCCTCCAGAATCCAGGCCTCATAGTGAGGTCTTATTTGGAGCTTAAAGTGACCCCCATAACACAGAAATCTGCACATCTGAATCTAATTCAACATCCAATAGCAATGACCTCAGATTATTCACTGTCCTAGATTCTACACAGCTGCTGGAAATAACTGAGACTTTACACTCACTTTTAAAATCTATATATATTTCTCCCCAAGTCTTAATGCATGTTAGCTCCTTTTCTCTTAAGCTGTCAGACAGGCTCCAAGTGTGGACATCTGGCAAGATACAAGGTTTTGCTCTCTCCAACCTCAACAAAACAGATCAGCGGCTGGTGTTTGGAAATACCCATGATCACAGCACAGTAAAACTACACTAATTTAGATGCAATTATGTGTGTGAATGGAGGTGGAATGGTCTACAAGAGTGAAAAGTTTGAAGTAATGACAAGTATATTTTTAAAAAACAATATTGAAAGTAAAGTCATCTTCTAAAAGCTAAGAAGGCAATACTTAGCAGAGCTTCTCAGGGTCCACTTTAATAGGCAGATAGAAATTTTATAATTGGTATAATAACTGCCTACTGGGATATAAGCGCTCATAGCTTAAAGTATTGAAAAGATTGTTTCCTTAAACAGACTAAAACTGTGTAATATTAATTTACATTATTGATTTTCTTGAATAATTTTCTCTAAGGGTAACTTGAAGGCAATATTCATGCCGGATCTGTGTGTATCACCCAAATTCCAAATTTCAACTGTCTAGCATTATGTTAAATGAGGACTGGCACATTTTCCTGTTTGCCACATAGTAAATATTTTAGGCTCTGAGGTCAGACCACTTCTGTTGCAGCTTCTCAAGCTGCCATTATAGAGGAAAGCAGCCAAGATAACATAAAAACAAATGGACACAGCTGGGTTCCAATAAAACTTTACTTACAAAAACAGGCGCTGGGCTGTTTTGGCTCATGAGACGTGCTTTACCAGCCTCTGTGCTAAATCAAGAAACCAGAGATGTGTCCAGGAAAGATTGTGATACTTCAGCATTTTTCTAAGGATCAACTGGACAAATCAGGTGGTGAAACTATAACAACTGTTTGCAATTACATGACACTTTAAATAAACTAATAGGAGATTAATTAAATGTTAATACATTAGCACTGGTTGCATTGCCTTGTTTTATATTCTGAATACTTGAGAGCCTCATTTCACAGGAAATACGCACAATGGATTACTCAAGATCCATGGGCTATAATTTATTGCAAAGTACAAATAATTGTCTCTCACTGGGTTGTAAAAATTGGGTCAGAGAAGTTTGATGACTTGCCCTACAATTTCCTCTCAGGGAGGTTGTGGGCTTTGTCTTAAACGCACGTTTCTGGGAAAGAAATCTTTGCTCCCACATGAATAGATTATTTCCCAGACACATCTTGCATTTAACTAAAGCCCCTCCTGGTTTAAGCCACTGTTGGTGCCTGTTGGATCTGGCTGGCAGAGACATACAGATGTTGGGCATGATGGACAAATATATGATATTTAATTATGGAATCATTTGAATTATTGTTCAGCAAATACTCGGTCCCCTTCTCTCCCACTGTGGGAGAAACTGTCTTCCCTGTCCTCCTGATGTTTGCTTTGACCGATGGGATTTTAGTGGATATCGCGCAAGCAAAGGTTTGAAATGGGTTTGTGTGGTGATGTTTGCCCTCTTGCACTTCTGCTCTAGCATGAGAAGGACATGTCCCAGTTGGCCTGCAAGGAAATGAGAGTCATGGGGACCAGACTTGGACCCAATCCACACCTTGCAGCTAAGCCAAGTGTAGATCAGCCAACCCCTAGCCCAACTGCATATGCATGACAATAAAAGTGACCGAGTTTGGGGATGATTTGTCAAGCAACATTATTGTAACAATAGCTAATAGATGCAAATCTATAACGAAAATCATAGATGAAAATAATTTTGGATAAAGTATTTCATTTTTAACTATGCAAATATAATTCCCTTTGTTGCATAAAATTCATTTACGAGTATTAATTCCCATCTGTCTCTCTCTATTATATCTCACTTTGGGAAGAATCTTTTCTCTGCTATAATTATTCCTTTCATAAGCAATACTATCTTTATGAAAGGATATGTGGCCACAGGAAAGAGCTATGAGACATAAATATATGTGTATTCTTAGAATTTTAGCCTGCAGCCAAGAAACCACTTCAGAATTCATGGCAAGGGTGAGAGAAAATAGATATAACATTTCAACTTAAAAATGTTATTAATCCTGATAATAAGTTGTGACGACAGAAAAATGTTATTTTAAAAGAGAGAAGCAAAATTCCTTCCAGGTAGAAAGCTGTTTTTGGAGAACAAAGCAACTTTACGAGCCATTTGAGTATGAAAAGGTGGAAGGAAAAGAAAAATGGAAGAGGTCCATTTAGAAGAAGGAGAGTAGCTGAAAAATGTTGGAACAAGAGTTGTCAGTAAGAAATTCCCGGGGGTGATAAAAAGGACTTTTGAGAACAGTGATGTTTTAAAAATCAATCTTAAATTATTCATCGTGCTGTGTCAGGATGTAATTCTCCCCTTACTCTCATACCTTCAGAGAAGATCTGTCTTACACCATTGTGTTCTATTGGTGTTGTTGACTGGAAATTAATAAGGTCCCACATTTGGACCTCAGGGTAGAGAGAAGAGAGCAGCCATCTGTACATGGGAGCTCCCTGCAAAAGTGGAGTCTGAGAAGGACATGATAATAAGACTCTTGGAGAGGGTACTAGACCCGCACACTACACCTGATAGGGCTACGGGTCAATTTTCTTTCATAACCAATGTACAAGAGATCCTCCCATTTTGCAGACTTGAAGATGCAAGATGACTGACATGTCTTTATTGAATGATGCTTAAACATGTAAAAAAGCCACTTCCATTTCCAAAATAGTGATTGTACCACACGTGGGTAGGGGCGTAGCTTAGATTGCTTGTTTGAGATTCCTTCAGTGCTAGGATTTTATCAACAACTTTCAATGTTGATTTTTATCAACATATATATATATATAATTTGATACATAATATAGAATATATATATTTCACATATATTTCTATCTACTGTACTTTCAAATAACCACTTTTATATCCCCCCTTCTCCCTTTGCTCAACCTCTTATTTATAACTTTTTTGAGAAAATATATTTTATATTATTTCTACAATCCCTAGCAATACTACTACTATTTTAATTACATTTTTAAAAGACTGGATCAAACCTTCAGGAAAAAATAACTTCTCTCTCCCAGAAGAAAATATGTTTGCATTTCCCTGTAGTGGAAAAATTGAGACCCGTCTACTTGTAGCTGAGGGATGCTTATGAATACTCCATCAGGGACAGTTTTATGAAGATCTTGCAGGAATAAATCAAATCCACCATGAATTTGTCGCTGTTCCTTTTTATACACCTCCTTACTTAGCTACACAGTCAGATAGATACATCCCTTTGCCCAAGCTTCCCGTTCCCTGGTGTCCACATCTCTGGGTCTCTGTTCCCAGGGCACACTCTGCTGATTGGCTTGGCCACTCTCTCTATCGATTTCTGTTGGGAATAATATGTGTGCGGTTGACAGGGCAGTGCAAGCAAAAGGAAGGAGGCTGGGCTCAACCCTGGCTGCAGAAGCCAGGGGCATACCTGAGGACCAGCAAGGAGAGGGTTTGAGCTGGTAGCAGGTAGCCACGAGGTCTTGAGCAGGGTAGACTATAGACAAGATGATTCTGTGGGTTTGAACAAAGGGAGACAGGACTAGACTGAACAGTGGAGAGGGCGAGCAAACTAAGGAGGCAGGCTTGGTGGGGAAGCAACTGATGGCATCCCAGGAAACACTGGGTGACTTCCTCAGCTCTGATCCTGGCTGGCACTAAAAATAAATAAAAATTAAGGGTCCAAGGCTTAGAGGGAGAGGGTAGAACTGCACGGGAGGATGCTAATTGTACCCAGACCCCCTGGAATCACCATGTGTCACGAGGTGAAAGCAGATTAAGAAAGAGAGGAAGACAGGTCAGCATGGACTCTTATGTGCAAGAGAATGGGCCTTTGCTCTAGCCCATCTGTCCACAAAGATTCTAGACAGATCGTTGGACAAAGTGGGTGGCCAAGGTGGTCATTAGTGCTGTTCACCAAATGCTCCTGGTTCCTTCCTCTCATGGACACGTAACAGGATGTCACTTCCTGGCCCCCTTAGAGTTGGGGAGGTCATGTGACTAGCTCTGGCTGATAAGTGTGGGCAGCAGTAGCATGGATCACTTCTGGCCGGAGCATTTAACTGCTGATGGACGACCCTCCAGGGTACCCTTCCCCTCCACCACGGTGAATGGCAATGTTCTAGACAGTGGCGATTCTACTGGCCCAAGGCCCAGCCGAGAGGGTAACACAAAGCACAGACACAGCCAGCCCACAATGGCCATGTAACATGAATGAGAACTAAACCTTTATTATTTTAAGCCAAAGGATTGGGGCTGTTTATTACAGTAGCATAACATAGCCCAGTCTTAGGAAAGGAAGGAGCCCTTCCAGACCCGCCATCCCCATCGACCTCCAGTTCCCATTACAGAGAGTTCTTCGGATAAATCTGTATCTATCCTCTAAATACATTCTACCATTTAAATATCGTCTTCTCAACCAGGTTCTAATCGCCCATACTTTCTACTTCCTTGGGGGTCACTCTCTGATTCCACTGTGCCCCCGTGCTTATTGCACAGGTCGGTTGCATCTCACGAAGGATGTAGGTTCTAAAGACAAAAGGCACAAACCTGCAAGATCAAAACTGCCCTTGAGATATTCCAGCTCTGTCATATCATGTGCTTACGGGAATCAAGATTCTCAGTGTAGAAAAAGATACAGATGTAATATAGAAAAAGTTCAGTAAAGCCATGTATTTGAATTGGAAATACCAGAATAAACACGTGAGATGAGTTACATTTAAAAATTAGGGACTTCCCTGGTGGCGCAGTGGTTACGAATCTGTCTGCCAATACAGGGGACACAGGTTCGAGCCCTGGTCTGGGAAGATCCCACATGCTGCGGAGCAACTAAGCCCGTGCGCCACAACTACTGAGCCTGTGCTCTAGAGCCCACGAGCCACAACTACTGAAGCCTGTGTGCCGCAACTACTGAAGTCCATGCGCCTAGAGCCTGTGCTCCACAACAAGAGAAGCCACCACAATGAGAAGCCCACATGCAGCAACGAAGACCCAACACAGCCACAAATAAATAAATAAATAATAAAAATTAAAATTAGGGCTCCCCTGGTGGCACAGTGGTTGAGAGTCCACCTGCCGATGCAGGGGACACGGGTTCGTGCCCCGGTCCGGGAGGATCCCACATGCTGCGGAGCGGCTGGGCCCGTGAGCCATGGCCGCTGAGCCTGCACGTCCAGAGCCTGTGCTCCGCAACAGGAGAGGCCACAGCGGTGAGAGGCCCGTGTACAGCAAAAATAAATAAATAAATAAATAATTAAAATTAAATGTGTGTATGGATACATGTAAAAAAAAAACAAAAAAACTGCCCTTGAAAATTCCTCAAATCTCCCATACTGTCCAATTAGCACCGTACTTCAGAAAGCCCAACAGAGCCACTTTTGCTCCAGCTTTGGAACAGATCATTTCTCCTGTTAAGTACCAGATGATGCTGTTGGCTTGTACTAAGGATCATGTTGTACAAAACAATACAGATCTTGAAACTAGGATTTCTCTGTGTTTGAAGATGCTCAGAATATGAGAGATAGAAGGAGCTGAGACTGACAGCAGGAACAGCAGAAGAATACCTCCCTTGTCATCCTCCTACTGGGGTGTATGATTGACAGTGCTTTTAGCCAAAGGTAATCAAAAGCCTATTTAATAAAGGCTTAAACAACAGAGGATAGACTGGCTCATGTCACAAGAAGTCCCAAGGTAGTTTGGTTGCAGAGGTAGTTAATTCAATGGCTCCACGGCCTCACGGCCTTAGTTTGACCTCTCTGCAATGCTCTTGACTCTCCTCTGGGGTCCCAAGATGGACACAGCAGTTCCACGTGTCACAAAAACATCCAGTAGCACAAGAAGGGAGGAGTTAATACGCCTTCCACAGAAGCACCCTCCTCACACACCCAAGCCGACCCCCAAAGTCTCACTGGTCAGAAACAGAGCATAAGTCTATTCCTAACCCAACCATGGAAAAAGGGAATGGAATTATCAAAACTGGCTTGGAGCTAATGAATCAAGATTTACCCTCTGGGTCGGTGAGGGTCTCAGCACATGGCCACCTGGAGGATAAACAGAGGGACAAAACAAGATCTCGGCAGGCAAAAAAGAAGGGGACAGGTTAATGGCTGTCAGACAAGCACCAGTAGGGTCTGTCACAAGAGGACGTGCACATAGATTGGAATAGCAGGCAGGATCCCTGACAGTTTTAAAATTTCTATTTTTCTTCTTCCTCTCATTACTTTAGTTAGAAATACACAGTCGAATTCGTATAAGTACAATACACAGATGATGCCGGGACTCAGCCCTGCCTTCCAGCGCCAGCTCCTCAGGGTGACGGTGTCTTAGCCCTAGAGTGATGTTTCCACCTGCTCCCTCCGCTGTGAACTCAGCCCTGAGCATTAGCCCCGCCTATTGGGCCTGAGCAGGGAAAGCCCTTCAGTGCGTCTGTCTGACGGCATTTGCTCGTCCGTGCTGCCTTAGAGGGCCCTTATCAACTAGCTTGTAAGCACCTGTGGGCAGGGAGTGGGCCTGATACCCAGTTAGTCTCCCCCAGTGGCTGTTAAATGAGCAGCGTTAGTTCGAGGCAGCCAGGTTCGAGGGGTAGGAGCTTCAGAGCGGGGCCTGGGTAAGAGCAGACAGTGCACAAAGGAGAAAAGAGAAACACAAAGGCGCTGGTAATGAGATAGGCTGGGACCTGGGACCCTAACCAGAGTGCTCGCACCTGGACAGACATCTCCTCCGGCAACAGAATACACAGAAACGATAAGCAACGAAAAATAATTGCACGCATGTGCAGTTGGGGCAATTACGAACAATAAGATACAGAAAGGCCACAAACCAACAGCCATTTCTGAGGTGCTTGGAGCAAACACAGGGTACTGTGCATGATCCCTGCACACAGCACCACCGAGCGGGGGGGGGGGCAGACCACCTAAGCCTTGCCTCCTGCCCAACCCACGGACCTGCCCCTGTTGTTACCCTGTTTAATGACCCAAGCACCTCCTCTCAGGGAGCGAGCAAAGGCACCTGTTCCTTGTTTTCGCTCCCTCGTGCAGCATGAGTCCCGATAACGCCTTGCCTGCGATTCTCATCTGGCCTCTAATCAATTTTTATCGATGAAAGAGTCCAAGGGCCTGGGTTGGTAACAGTAACAGTCCCACTTTTGAGCTGATTCACTCTAGATGCTGAAGAAGCAGACTGTGATTGGTCCTTTCCCCCAGAGCCAGGCAAGACCAGGTGGCTCTGGACACTTGCCATCAAACCACTGGAGGTGCAGTCACCGGACATAAAACATCTGGGTGGTGAGACCCTGTGTACCTTGAAGACGGGGCTGTACCTTCACCGGCCACACCCCCATGCCCACCTCAGTCCTCAGTCAGCACAGTGAGGGCTGGCACATCATGGGGGATCCTTAAATATTTCCCTAACTGAATTGGAGTTGGAAGGGGCCTTAAGGCTGCCTGTGCTTCTTTCTTATCAGGACAGAAGGCTCTGTCATCTGATGAGTGCTCCTCAGCCTTCACATGGCCGTTTCCTGGTCACCTTCCTCACCACTTCACAAGGTCATGCTGCTGGGGCAGCTGGAATGGACCATCTTAAGAAGAGCTGAGCCACAAACAGGTTGGGGAGAAAAGATCCCAGATGATGCCCTACATAGCCTGGCTAAAGGCAAGAACAGAGGACACAGTGGAGGGGCCATGGCTGGGAGTGGACCTTTTGTTTACTGGCACCTTGGTGGAGATTCTCAGGTGCTTCCAACCTTATTGCCTATCGTGGCTATTCTCTTCTTCGTCACATCTCTGCCTCAGCCTTCATCGGTGCATTGACCTAGAAACAGCCACAGAGCTACAAAGAAGTCTGGAGCCCAGGCTTTCATGTTTCAATGAGAAAACCAAGGGCCTGAGATGCAAAAGCATGTGTCAAGGGCCCACAGAAAGTAGCTGCTAAGCTGGGTCTGACAGAGACAAGATTGCCTGATTTCCTAGACGAGGGTTCTTCCTGGGGCCCAAATTATATCAACCCCATTTTACAGACAAAAGATAGACCCATTGTGAAAATTTCATTGATCACAATGAAAAGAAAGGGGTTAGGGCCTGGGTCCCCCTGCGTCTAAACTCTCCTCCTCATCCAAGTCTTGGAATTGAGACTTGGCTAGATACTTCTCTTCCTTTTAATCGCCTTTCGCTCCCTTTGGGTTTGAACAATCTCACTTTGTTCTTGGAGGAGTTCTCAGCATGGTGGTCATTAAAACCTAGCGGAATTTCAGAACAATGATTTGCCTCTCAACACTTGGCTTTGGGAAACCCCACCCAAGGACTAGCTGATGGGACTTGCTTCCTCTGGATGGGAAGCCTCACCCAGGCGCTTGGAGGCGTAGGGCAGGATGTGACCCCACCCCGCTCACCCCACTCCAGGTGGTGGCTCATCCTTGCCTCTGAGCCCCAGCTTTCTCTTCCCTGGGTGGATGTAAAGACCAGGTCTTGGGGCCTCGAGAAGCAATGGTGGCAGGGGCACTTCTCCCTCTCTTGACTCCTGTTCCTGAGGAGAGCTCATCGGGGAAAAAGAAAAGTCCACCATTTGGGTGAGTTATTGGAAATAACTCGAAATAATCCATTATTTCCATAACTGGAGATAATCCATTTCCTCAACCCTGAGGCCATTGGACCCCCTCCCCCACCTACACCTCCTTGAAGAAGGGAAGCTTGTCTGGGTGCCTCTCAGGGCAGATGTTTAAGGAGCTCAAAGATGCACAAAAATAAAACCTCAAGGTCTTGCCCAGCGTGCCCATGTCCTCTCCACTCCATTGCTCTCTCCACCAACATGGCCACGACAACACCAATCATGACAGCTAAACTGTACTGAGGATGTGCTATGGATCAAGGACTAGGTCTTCATGGGTATCATCTCATTCAATCCTCACACAATACAGGTACATGAGGCAGGTACAATATTACCCCCACTTTACAGAGGAGAAAACTGAGGCTTAGAAAACTTAAAACTGAACTAGCAAGTGATGGAACCAAGATTTAATCCAAGCACTCTGACTTCAGAGGCTATCTGCCTAACCAGTACAATTTACTGCCACCCAAAAGAGCTTACTACCATCCCAAAGACTGTATTTCTTTTGTTTTCAGAGATAGGGGGACAGGAAGTTTGAGGACATATTGAAAAAAACAAGATTTGCTGAGGGGAAGTTTTCTTCCTGGAGGTTCCCATTCAAGGTGGTTTCTGAGCTCACAAAGAGCAGATCAAATAAAGGCTTTGTGGTGGGGTCCCTGGAGAGATATAGAGCCACGGCTGGCACTGAACCCAACCCAGTGCAATTCAGCAAACGTTTACTAGGGGTTTATGGGGCCTCTCTGTGGCAGCGAGGATGGGGCAGTTGTCCTTTCACACAGGAAGAGCTCCAAGGCACAGCCCTGTGGAATCCCACGACAATCTAGTTCTGCAGAGGCTGACCTGTGCAGCAGAACCTTAGACAGATGGATGAGGATTAAGACTATGAAAGCACCTAGTACCTGTAAGCTCCACCTTGGGTTTAGACACCCCACAAAAACGCTGCGATAAACTTTGGGTGCTCTCAGAGGCAAGCATGCAGAGAAGTGGAAACTTACAGCACCCTGGGCTGGAAAATAGTTTGCTGACTTTCTCCCTGTAAGCATGGGGTAGGAAGGTGTAACAATAACAATAACAACAATAATAATAGCAGCTATTATTTCTTAAGTTCTTGTTATGTGCTCTTCGTTGTGCTATATTTAACATATATTATCTCACCAACACTCAAAAACCCCACATGAAGTAGGCCCTATTTTTTTTTGTATGTATACATACATTTATCTTTACTTACAAATATCCATAATATAAATACACATGTACATACATACATATACATTTTTTTGGAGTATAGTTGCTTTACAATGGTGTGTTAGTTTCTGCTTTATAACAAAGTGAATCAGTTATACATATACGTATGTTCCCATATCTCTTCCCTCTTGCGTCTCCCGCCCTCCCACCCTCCCTATCCTACCCCTCAAGTAGGCCCTAATTTTTTTTTTTTTTTTTTTTTGCGTTACACGGGCCTCTCACCGTTGGGGCCTCTCCCGTTGCAGAGCACAGGCTACGGACGCACAGGCTCAGCGGCCATGGCTCACGGGCCCAGCCGCTCCGCGGCACGTGGGATCTTCCCGGACCGGGGCACGAACCCGTGTCCCCTGCATCGGCAGGTGGACTCTCAACCACTGCGCCACCAGGGAAGCCCCCAAGCCAATTTTGAAAATGGTTTGTTTTGGCCTGCCCGAGCCAGTCCTCAGAAATTAAATCCTTTTTAGGCAACCATGCCCCTTGCAGCAAACTCGAGGGCCCCTACTCAGAAGTTAGAGAACTAACAGCCTAAAGCCTGGTTTACTCTCAAGTCAATCTGCAGATATTACCGTTCGGGGGCTCCCCCTCCATGTCCAATAAAGGATTCTGTTATAGTCTCCACAGCATCCCAACTATTAGATTTGCCAGCCTGATTTTACTAGGCTGGAAAGATATTTGATACTTAGCCCCTAAACATGTGATCTAAAATTAAATAATTAAATAACACAACACTGTAAATCAACTATACGTCAATAAAATTAAAAAAATAAATAAATAAAACTGGCAAGAGAGTGAAAAAAATTAAATAAAAATCCAAGCCACCATCTTGGATCCAGTTCCCATGCAAGGGAGATGCATTGACCTATTAATGATTAAAAGAGCAGGTAGTGACATGGACATATTCAGGGTCGTTGGGCTCTTTGGAGGGTCAATCACCCAGCTGGCATGCTGTGACTTTCCCTCTCTTGGTTGTGAAAAGGGTGCCATGGACCGAAGGCACAGTGGAGAGCGTGGCCCTTGGGGACAGGAAGAAGCTGGGCTCTGCCAAGCTCTCCCACCTGACGCCCCCTCCCCAGCCTCACTGCCGCTGCACCAGTTCAGGCTTCCAGAGGTCTCCCAACTCAGATGTGTCTTCTGTATCATCACCACTATTATTTTTCAGAAATGTAACTGTGGTTCCATCGCTCCCAGCCTTGACCTCCTTCCTTGCATTTCCACTCTGTGCCAAGCACTGTGCTTGGGCTGGGGAGATCCAGTCCAGGCCCTCAGGAAGCTGGTCGTCTGCGAGGAGGTTTTCTCTGGGCAATCTGATTTCCAGCATCACTCTGTTCCTTCACTGTATGGGGCCTCCTCTGGCTGTGAGGCCAGGATGTTGTATTTCCGCCCTGAGTTCTAGGCGTCCTGCCAGTGCCTCCTCTCCTTCCCTTGGGGCGGGGGTGGGGAGCTGTGGTGGTGTCAGGTGACCCCTGGGAGCTCACTCAGCCATTCGGAAAACCCACCTGAATCAAGTAGAAGTATATAGGGGAGAATATTTTTAGAAAAGCCTCTGGAAAGTTCAGAAGGGTTCTTAGGGTCATCATTAGTCCAGAAGTTACAAACGGTGGCCCTTCTAGCTCGTAGGCATGCTTTGTCGAGTCTGCAAGGCTCTGTTGTTGCTTTAAATGATTTAGTTGCCAAGATTTAAAATTCATGACAATTTACGTGAACATCCAAACAAATATCTAGTTTCTCTTGAAAAAAATGAGAAGATGTGGCAAAACTAGGCCCAGTAGCCACCACGCTACATGGTAGCAACTGTCAAGATCTATGTATTGATAACTACCTTTATACATGAGATTTACCTGCTCTGAGGCCTCAGTCTCCACCACTCTCTATTGTTATATTTGTGGGTTGACATCACTCACTAATGTTACCTGTCTGGCCCTTAATGGCATCTGAGTTTGCCATCCAGTCTGGTTTAATTCCCACAGTGTCCCTCACAAGGAGGCTGAGTAAAGTTGTGAACTAATCCCATTTCAAATTCTTTTTTTTTTAAATTGATGTCTAGTTGATTTACAATGTTGTGTTAGTTTCAGGTATACAGCAAAGTGATTCAGTTACGCTCGGGAGTGCACACACACACACAGAGTTATTCTTTTTCAGATTATTTTCCATTACAGGTTATTACAAGATTTTGAATATAGTTCCCTGTGCTACACAGTGGGTCCTTCAGATTTTTTTCGAAGAAGATTTTTTTTTTTTTTTTTTTTTTTTGTGGTACGCGGGCCTCTCACTGTTGTGGCCTCTCCCGTCGTGGAGCACAGGCTCCGGATGTGCAGGCTCAGTGTCCATGGCTCACGGGCCCAGCCGCTCCGCGGCATGTGGGATCTTCCCGGACCGGGGCATGAACCCATGTCCCCTGCATTGGCAGGTGGACTCTTAACCACTGCGCCACCAGGGGAGACCCTCGAAGAAGATTTTTTTGAAGTAGATTGAATTTAAACCATCAGTTGAAAAAATTGACTTGGCCAAAGCTGGTTAGTAACTCATTACTGAACTGTCAGGAGAACCACAGGACCATGGCAAGTTATTGCACCACTCTAAGCCTTAGTTCTCTTTACCTCACCGGGTTGGTTTTTGTTGTTGTTATATTTTTTTGTTGTTGTTTTCTGGCTGCACAGCATGTGGGATCTTAGTTCCCCGACCAGGGATCAAACCCATGCTCCTTGTGTTGGAAGTGCAGAGTCCTAACCACTGGACCGCCAGGGAATTCCCGAAACCTCATAGGGTTTTGCTGTGGTTTAAATGAGCTAATACATGGCACTCCTCAGCTCACTGCCAGGAAGAGAGCAAGCACTCAATATATGTTAGTTATTACTATCATTGTTTTTATTCTGTGATGCCATAATGGCTTCCCTTTTACATAAATCGCTTCTAGGAATATGCAGCAGTGCAGACTGTGGCTAAGAAAAGTGTTGCCAGGAGAAAGAGCAGATACCCAGATCTAAATCAAGGCTTCCAAAGCCTTTATATGGCTGGGGTCATAATTATCACTCCTGCTGGCTTGCTCAGTTAAAATACCAGTGATGATTTGGTCCCTTCCTTGCCCCCCAGATTATCATAGCTCTTAACTAGAAATTACTTTACCTACATGGGAATTTCTGTAGAAATGGGATTTTAGTAGACCTGTGGGCCTGCAGGTGGGGAGTCAGCTAGTCTGGTGTTATGGGCTGAACTGTGTTCCCCCAAATTCACTATTTTGAAGCCCTAAGCCCTAGTTCCTTAGAATGTGATTGTATTTGGAGTTAGGGTCTTTTTAAGTGAAAATGAGGCTTTCTGAGTGGGCCCTAATCCAATCTGACTGGTGTTCTTCTAAGAAGAGGGTATTTGGACACACAGAGAGACACCATGGGCGCACACAGAGAAGACAGTCCCTGCAAGCCAAGCAGAGAGGTCTCAGAAGAAACCCAACCTGCTGACACCTTGATCGTGGGCTTCTAGCTTCCAGAACTGTGAGAGAATACCTTTCCGCTGTTTGGGCAGCCCTGGCAAATGAACCCACGTGGGTAACAGAGGGTCAGGGCACGAACCAGGAGAGCCCCTGATTCACAGCTGATGGGTGTGGAGCAGCGGGCAACTCCCAGAAACGGGTCCACGGCAGGGCTTGGGATCAGAGAGGAGGAACAAGACCTGTGACGGAGGATGGGAAGCAGGAGGCGGTCAGGATGGATCCCCGAGACATGGCCAGAGCCCTTGGCTAGGACGTTAAACGCTCTCAGCAGGCTGTTTGTGCATGTGTGTGTGAGGGTGGTGGTTTGTTTAAAGAGTTTTGAGTCTGAACTGCCACAGGGCTGAATGTGCTAAAGGCAGAAGAAAGAGCTCTCGATTAATTTTTTTTTGTTTTTTGCGGTACGCGGGCCTCTCACTGTTGTGGCCTCTCCTGTTGCGGAGCACAGACTCTGGACGCGCAGGCTCAGCGGCCATGGCTCATGGGCCCAGCCGCTCTGCGGCATGTGGGATCTTCCCGGACAGGGGCACGAACCCGTGTCCCCTGCATCGGCAGGCGGACTCTCAACCACTGCGCCACCAGGGAAGCCCTCAATTAATTTTTATATTGTTTTTTTATAAGCCTGTGTTGTTTTCAATTCAAGAGTGCTTATGTGGCTGGAAACAAACAAGCCTGATGTTTCTCAAGTTTAAAAACCCATTTGGGAGTTTGGCTTGATCCACTACAGAAGTCTGGAAGCTAAAACTCAGATAACTGTTTGACCAGACTTTTGGGAGGCATCCATAACGCCGCATCAGAGTATTTATATCCCGAAGTCTCCTTTCACTATCATGGGCAAATTTATCTACTGCTTTCCTGGACACAGATGAACATTTTTAAAGTATCCACAACTCAAAATGACACAGGCTCACTCTGGTGATTTGATATACGGTGGGGACAAAATTATTAGTGTGAGTTCCTCCCTTCTCCCCTCCCCTCCGCTGCTACAAGGAATCCAGTGTTGGCCGGCTCCATTTCTCTTCCTTTCTTGCCCTTAAAGGAGAGATCAGTATTTGCCAGCTCAGTAGCTGGGCATTTATAATTCGGAATTGGGGAAATAAGTAGGAAGAGACAAGCTGGAGAGGCATGAGGAAAAGGGAAAGGAAAACCAAAAGACAGATGTTAAGCTGCCTAGATTTTAGATAGGTAGGTAGGTGGATAGATAGATAGATTAATAGATAGATGGAAGGATGAACAGATGGATACATAGGTAGGTAGGTAGATAGATAGATAGATAGATAGATAGATAGATAGATAGATAGATAGA